>NC_142802.1:43776689-43794472 GCF_049724085.1 Artemia sp. Qi Xiang Cuo
ATTAGTTTAAAACAGTTAATACACAATTCAGTGCACAAGGACGGGAGAAGTTAGCCACGCCCTCCAGTATAGCAGCGTCTCCGGATAAAGATTCATTTCTTTGACAACTGAACAAGAGAGCGCTACAAAGCTGTGTCCCGGGCTAAAGCGGGACGCAACGAATAAACTCTACTGCCGGAGAATATTGCAGGCAGAGAATAAGGTGGGCAATCTTAATTATCTTGAATGCGCAAGCAGAAATGGAGGGAAATCAGATTCAGCCACCTCAATTTCCAGATGCGTCAGATCCCGAAGCTATTTCTCAGTTTATGCGTGAAATAAATTTCAAACTGGATTTGATCCCACAGCTCTCAAACAGCTTATCCGGTATAGAGGCAAAAATGAATAGTTTTAGTAAACAGCTAGATACAACAAAATCAGAAATTTCAAACGATCTAGCGGAAATGAGGAACAAACTCAGGGATTCTACACTGAAAATTGACTCATTGGAGGCAGAAATAAAGCGTTATAACCTCGTGTTTTAAAATTTCCCTGTGACTGGTCCATCCCAGTCGAGTTGGAAGGATGAGCTTTGCGAGTTTCTTAGTTGGTGCCTCCCGAACCTACAGCTTTTTCGGAGGGACATAAAGGATGCTTTCCGCCTGAGATCAGGCCCTTTAATAGTTAAGTGGCACGACTTGGAAATACGAAATGCGGTTCTCATGAAAAGTTTTGTTTTGAAACAGAACAGCGTAGGGGTTGCTCCGGACTACACTACGTATCAACGCGAGGCTAGAAAAAATTTAAAGCCAATGCTATCCCAAACCCTTGAAAAAAGTCAAAATGCGCAGTTTAAAGGTGATAGGTTTATCATTGAAGGTGAAACTTACATATACGACCGCGAATGTAAAAAAATAAAAGAAATGACGGTAAGCCACTCAATTAGGGCCCCTAATCCAGCACAGAGTAACTCAGAGATCAGAGGTATAAATCCCGCTAATGTGAATGAAAATAACCAGAGCTCAGTCCAGAATTGCCCTTCAGATCAGTCGGACTGTTCTGGTAAGTAGTATCCTATTGTAAGGTCCAGCCAGTGATTGCGTAATATGCCTTGCCAGGGGTCAGTTACCTATTACAATGAACGATATTTACCTTACCAGACAAGTTTTCTGAGGTAACACCCATTTTTTGGAGGTCAAACAGAGAGAGAGCTGGTGTACAGGGTGTTTTTGTTGTCAATTGTACGATGGCACCTTTTCAGAGCATGTACTTATGGATACCTTTCCAAGCAAGATGGTTAAACATGCTTTTTACAATCGGAAATGTTTAGATTAACTTTTGCAACAAAAAAAAAGGGGGTAATGGGATTTGCGAATTGGAGGAGATGGGGTGATTATATACTGTATAATACACAAGTGATGTTTTGGAGAGTATTGTCAATTTAACATGAAATGACCGAAAAGTGTTTTGGAGGAGATGGAATGAATGTGTACTGTATAATACACAAGTGATGATTTGCACAGTGTTGTCAATTTTAAAAAGTTTAGAAATCAAAAAAAATAACATGAAATGGCTGAAAAGTGTTTTGAGGGAGTTGAGTTGCACGAGGGTTGACTTGCACGAGGGTTCAGTTACATGCGGATTCAGTTACACGGGGATTAGTTAAATGGGGTCGAGTAGCACGGAGGTTCAGTTGTACGGGGTTGCGGTTATACAGGGGTTCAGTTACATGGGGGGTTCGGTTGCACGGGGGGTATCTGCTATAAAAAAACTTCATTCTAAACAAATACGAACATTTTGAAAAGCAGACAAAAAATTGGACACTATAATCAGAATTATTTGAACGGTTACTCCCTCCTCAATGCCTTGATCTTTACTCTTAAGCTTTTAGTAATTTTAAAAAAGCTTTCTATTCTAATAAACGGCCCCTGTGTCAATTTTAGTGAACAGTCAAACTTTAGCGTAAAGAGTAAGGTACTGAGGAGGGGGCAACCCTTCATATATGGCATAATTTCTGTTCGTTTTTCAAATAATGCCGGTAAATCTGCTCACCCTCTATGAAATATACCTCTCCCCCTCAGGGAAAGCTCCTCCGTGGAAAATATCATCCCGCGTGAAGTGTACCCCCTCCCCGTCCAAGGCCCGCACGACAGGGCCTACCTCGCGGAGAGGTCCCCCCTTCTCTGGACATGTTGTTTGGGAGTACCCGCTGATTTTTCCCCACCCCAAACGCCCCCCTCTCCTCCCCCCCAAAAAAAAACGGTTGTATAAGTACCAAAAGCAAATAATAAATTTAAAAAAAGGGCCAAGTTAACAACATTCAGCCCTTACCCCGGGGATGGTGGGGCGTACTTTTACACCTCAAGAAAGATTTATAAGATTTTTTGACTATATTGAACAAAATGGCTATTACAAAGTTTTGATCCGGTGACTTTGGGAAAAAATAAGCGTGGGAGGGGCCTAGTTGCCCTCAAATTTTTTTGATCTCTTAAAAAGGGCACTAGAACTTTTTTATTTTCGTTCGAATGAGCCCTTTCGCGATATTCTAGGACCACCGGGTCGATACGATCACCCCTGGGAAGAAAAATAAATAAATTAACACGCATCCGTGACCTTTCTTCTGGCAAAAAATACAAAATTCCACATTTTTGCATATAGCAGCTTAAAACCTCGACTGTATGGTTATCTGCTACGCCGAATCTGATGGTATGATTTTCATTAAGATTCCATAACTTTAGGGGGCGTTTTTCCCTTTTCAAAAAATAAAGCAAATATTCTCATTTATAATATAATCAGTTATAAATCAAATATAAAGCAAAAAACTCTCTAAAACTTATATATTTGAAATCAGCATAAAAATCTGATTCTTTTGATGTATCTATTGGTATCAAAATTCGTTTTTTAGAGTTTCGGTAACTATTAATATTAAGCCGGGTCGCTCCTTACTTACAGTTCGTCACAACAAACTGTTTGAAATGAAAGTGTTTTTAATAGATTCCAACATTATTATGATTAAGCTGGTGTAAAGAAAACCGGCTAGTTAAAATAGCAAAGAGTCATCCCAATTCATTGTGATCTTTGGCAGAAGTTTTTGTTTTGGACATAAATAAAAGAATTGTACATATAATTGATTTTTTTTTATAGTTAGCAATTTTGTTGTGCTTGGTAACGCTAAGTAATATTTTCAATTTAAAGTAAAAAGGAGAAAATGAATGTCAGTATTAGTTGCATTCAGGTTCTGTATATTCTATTATAGTTATCATCAAATGACTGAAGGTTTTGAGTTACTGTTGATCTTTTATTCTCAGTTGAAAATCCTGCACGGTATTTGGTTTTGGATATTTTAAAGTGAAGAATCTCATAGAAATCATTGTTGCCTACTTCCATAATGGTATCATTGAGCTACACAGCCTACATAGGTGGATAAAGTCAGCCACGATAATTTGTTCCTGTGTAGGGTATAAAACTAAATCTCTTACGGTTATGCCAGGTGGCATTGGCTGGTGTTTTCTCAGACGGAGTTTTAAAGTTTCAGTTTAATAACTTCCCCTACTTAGTAGATTGTGCCCATAGCCGTAATTTTGTGAGATGCGCTAGACCACATGTAGGATCAGTAGGTCATACAAAGGGCATCATCAAAACTGTAATACCGGTGAGAGCATATTTTTATTAATCTGAAATTTATTTTGACCCAAAATAAAATATTTCTTAAGAAGGTTACTTCTTTGCTTTGAAACTATTTTTAATTGATTGTAACATAACTTGACATGAGTTATATGCAGAACGTTTAATGATGTACTTCATTCATTCTGTTTTTTTTGTTTTTTTTGGCAGAAGGTTTTTTATTGGACGAAAGTAAAGGAATTATAAATATAATTGATAATTTTTTGGTTTTATAGCTTGATATTTTGTTTCGCTAGGTAACACGAAATAATTTTTCCAATGTAACGTAAATAGAAAATAAGTAACGTAAAGAAAATAAATGTAATTAAGAGATGTATTTAGGTTATACATATTTTTTTTTTAATTACTATCACAATTAAGAAGCTTTTAAATAAGTGTTAGTGTTTTATCGTCACTTGAAAATCCTTATCTATGATACACAGTATTCGGTTTTGAATTTTCGAAATGAAAAATCTCACAGAAATAATTGTTTCCAACGTCCTTTAGGATTAAATGGAGCTAGAAAACCTGGGGATAGGTTTTTTTTTATTCCGTCATTTTCTGCCTGATATTCTTTTCCAGGACTCTTTTTAAATCTTGTTTTTTAAGCCTTCAATTCTTCCATATTTGCTTCCCTTTCTGTTATTTGTGTTATTTAGATTTGATTAGTCAGTTATTGATTATTAATTTTTAGTTTTTTAATTTATTTTTGTAATTTTAGAGATTATCATAATAATTTTATTTAATATATGTAGTTTTCAGGTTAGTTATTACTTAAGGACAGTAAGCAATAAAGGTCTATATGAAAAAGTTTCATTTTTTGTGTGTTTTAACTAATTTTAAAGCACAGAAAAGCGAGTTTGAAATAAAGGAATCTTATCAAAAACAATTGAAAGTCAAACTTTTCATTGAAAAAACCTCAGCTTAAATAAAGGGCTAAGTGCTACAAAAAAATTCCATAAAAATATAATTTAATACCTTGAATTTGATAAGCAGAAGGATTGATATTTATTAGTTTTAAAATTACTAGTCAAAAATCTTTCAATTGTTTCTGATAGCTTCTGGTTCAAGTAAACACGTCCTATGACCACGCTGGCTATGAAAGATGTTCGAAAAAAAAAGTTTAAAAAAAATGCATTTAAAATAATTTAGAATCCCAAACGAGGCTTTTTTCTACCTTTAAAGAAACAACGAAGGGACATGTGAAAAGTCATTTTTATGTTGTGATACAGTTTGTTTCAAAACTTAGTTTTTGTTTTAAGTATACTTTTTCAAATATCTGTCTTGACTTTTTGTTGCTTCTTTTCCACTGGCTGAAATTCAGCCTCGCTTTGGCTTTTAATCTGAGCTAATAAGGGTTTTTGACCGTAAACTATAGTTTTTTGCAAGAAAATACAATTCTCTGGTTCATAGGTGAAACTTAAGTCCATTTTTGGTTCGAAAAATAAAACTATTTCTGTAAAATCTGAGCTAATAAGGGTTTTTGACTGTAAATTCTAGTTTGTTGAAAGAAAATTAAATGAAACGCTACAATAGGATGTCCGCTACTATCCTAAGCTTCAGCTGAAGCTGGCTTCAAACACTGAACCTAAAAGATTCATATTACCATAGTTACGAAGTGTTTATAGAATTGGTGGTCTTTAAAAAGACCGTTGGATAGTCATGAGTGTGATGACTATTGTAAAAATTCGTCATTGTTTGTCATCCACTCAGTGTGATTCCAATCTATGTCAGGGATGTGTTTGTTCTTCTTCTTCTTCTTAGGATATCTCACACACATATTCCGAGAAGGAATATCTATTGGTACCCATTTACTAAAAAAACGAACCTCCTCCTCTGGGTTATGTATCTTACTCGGAAATATCTCACAACTAAAATCTTCCAAGTTGAATAATGGTATATCTGATTTGAATTTCTCGATTAAAAGTTTGTCAGTGGGCACATTCCCTTTTGTGTACAGTGCTGTTACGCCAAAAAAACAGCATATCTCTCTAACTTCCTCCTGTACGTAGGATAAATCCTTCCCTTTGTTATAGGATGGAAAAATCATTCTATTATATAAACCTATTTTGTTTATAAAGTATAGTAAACTGCGCCACCTCTCTTCATTGTACGCATACATATTATAGTTTATATACCAGTGGTAACAAGAGACCTCTTGATGATCAGTAGTCAACAGTAGAAATGCGCATTCAAAAATCACACCACACGCCGATTTCTTCACGCCAATATATTCGCAGTCAAAAACGCCATACATCTTTGAAGTTATATTGATAGAGTGGATATTCAAACTTTTTAAAGTTCCAAATTGAAACTACATTATATACTAAAGAAACTGAATATATTAACATCTAAAACAAGAATGTTTATGTAATGATGTCTTCAAATAATATCAAGAGGATTTGGCTCTACACTGGACACAGTGTGGAATGTGTTACTAAAAATTCGTTTAAAGAAATTAAACACCATTCTTATCGGATTCAAACGCTTAATACCCCCAAGCATATGCGGTAATGGTTAATTATTACGAAAATCATACGGGAGAGGAATCTATATCTTGGGGATTAAAAGAAATTAAAACTTCTTCTTATCAGATTCAAACGCTTAATAGCCCAAACTTATGCGACTCAAATTTCTCTTTAGAGTGCTAACTTGTATCTGTTGAAATAATTCAAGTCCAATTTCAGAATTCCTATCAAGTCGAACAGTAAAGCAAAAACAAAAAGAAAAAAACCACCTAATTTTAAACAGTATTTTGGGAAACAAGGTGAAAGTAAAGTGCAACTCGTATAAATGAAACCTGAAACGAACAAAAACTATAATAATTAACCGAGTCAATCTCAAAACGAGCAGAAATTAACATAAGTTGGGTGCTAAACTCCATATGCCTTCCCAAGACACGAACAAAATTTGCACTTTACTGAAAAAATACAAATGGTTTTACTTTTACACCTTTAATAATTCAAATGACATTAACATTTTGATTACTAAATATCAGAATATGTATATTAAACTGACAGTGCACATTCACTTGTATTTTTCAGTAGAGTGTAAATTTTGTTCTGGCCTTGGAAAGGCATATGGAGTTTCACGCCCCAACTTATTGACTTTTTGGGAGTGTTTCCCCCTTTTTCGAAAATCAGGCCCCCGGTTTTCAAAACCCTATTTTCTTCTGAGGCTTGGAGCATTTGGTGGGTAGATATTAAACGTAATGATAAACAAAAAATTTGCAAAAATAACATCAAATAATCTACCAATCATGAAACTGCCACAAATCAGCATCGATAAATAAACCCTTTTTCTTCTGAGGCTTGGAGCATTTGGTGGGTAGATATTAAACGTAATGATAAACAAAAAATTAGCAAAAATAACATCAAATAATCTACCAATCATGAAACTGCCACAAATCAGCATCGATAAATAAATGAAACCCAAAATGAACAGAAATTACAATAATTAACCGAGTCAAACTCAAAACGAACAGAAATTAACTATATTTTTTTTATCATGAAGTGTTTAGCCTGTAGACCCAGTCCTGAAAGATTCATTTTCCTAACCTAACCCCTTTACAAGATAGTCAAAAAGTAACTAAAGTAGAATTGGTAATGTTCTATCAGCTGTAAGCTGCGCAAGATAGATTAAAAAAGTAACTAGTTAAAATACTTAATGAAGAAAAAGGTGAGAATTAGAGGTTTTATTGACGTTACGTACCTATTAATTGGAATTTAACACCTAAACGCACTTGCAAAAATCACTGCACTGGTGTTTTGGATTTGCCAAGATTTAAATGTTAAGAGTGATAACATTTTTGTGTTTGTGCTAACGAACTGTAAGTAAGGAGCGACACGACTCAATAGTAACCGAAACTCTAAAAACCAATATCCCTACTTCGGAAGTTTCAAGCTCCTATCTCGAAAAATGTGGAATTAATTTCTTGAAGTAATTGATACTTAATGAAGAAAAAGGTGAAAATTATAGGTTTTATGAAATTGATCATAAGACTTAAATTATTCTATCAGATACATTGGCACTTTAAGATGAAATTTGACTCGCATATGCTTGTGGGTATTAAGCGTTTACAAAACTCCTGGTTAATACAAAAAATCGCGAAGACTAAAAAGTTCAACTTCCATTCTGAATTTTCTCAATGAAAATTAAATGTTATTGATCAATTCTATTTTACCAAAATAATATAAAAATTTTCCACTTCAGTTAAGAAAAATTCTGGTTAGTCTGAACTTTATTGTCTGAAAAGTGTTTTTTTTTGTGGGGGGGGGAGATAAAAGATTGGCTGAAAAAAAACAAGAAATTTTAAAATCACAAAAACTGAATATCAGTAAATAATTCCATTTTTTTTTTTTTTTTTTTTTTTGTTTTTTTTTTTTAGCTTACAGCTGATAGAACATTACCAATTCTACTTTAGCTACTTTTGGCTATCTTGGAAAGGGGTTAGCTTAGGAATAAACTGACAATGCACATTCACTTATATTTTTCAGTAAAGTGCAAATTTTGTTCTGGTCTTGGGACGGCATAGGGGTTTCGCGCCCAACTAATGTTAATTTCTGCTCGATTTGAGTCTGACTCGGTTAATTAGAAAACACTGTTTGCAATCCATTCCTCTGTTGAGAGGACCTGTTTGACTAGTTTCTTTTATCATCTATCTGGCGTGGCTTACACCTGATAGAACATTACCATTTCTACTTTAGATACTTTTGGCTATCTTGGAAAGGGGTTAGGCTAGGAAAATGAAACTTTCAGGAATGAGTCTACAGGCTAAACAGTTCATGATAAAAAAAAGATAGTTTCATTTTTTAAGGTTAGTTTAGCTACTTTTGGCTATCTTGGAAAGGGGTTAGGTTAGGAAAATGAAACTTTCAGGAATGGGTCTACAGGCTAAACAATTCCTGATAAAAAAAGATAGTTTCATTTTTTTAAGGTTAATTTAGAAGAGGTTATGTGCGCGCACATAACCTCTTCTAAATTAACCTTAAAAAATGAAACTATCTTTTTTTTCAATGAAAATGAAATAAGTTATTGATCAATTCTATTTTCCCAAAATAATATCAAAATTTTCCACTTCAGTTTAAAAAAATTCTGGTTAGTCTGAACTTGATTGTCTGAAAAGTTTTTTTTTGGGGGGGGGGGGAGTTAAACGATTGGCTTAAAAAAAATCAGAAATTTTAAAAAAAAGAAAAATGAATATCATTAAATAAATCCATTTTTTTTTTTTTTTGTTTGTTTTGGTGTTTTTTTTTTTTAGCTTAAAGCTGATATAACATTACCAATTATACTTTAGCTACTTTTGGCCATCTTGGAAAAAGGTTAGCTTAGGAGTAAACTGACAATGCACATTCACTTATATTTTTCAGTAAAGTGCAAATTTTGTTCTGGTCTTGGGAAGGCATAGGGGTTTCGCGCCCAACTTATGTTAATTTCTGCTCGTTTTGAGTCTGACTCGGTTAATTAAAAACCACTGTTTGCAATCCATTTCTCCGTTGAGAGGACCTGTTTGGCTAGTTTCTCTTATCATCTATCTTGCGTGGCTTACAGCTGATAGAACATTTTCCAATTCTACTTTAGATACTTTTGGCTATCTTGGAAAGGGGTTAGGCTAGGAAAATGAAACTTTCAGGAATGAGTCTACAGGCTAAACAGTTCATGATAAAAAAAAAGATAGTTTGATTTTTTAAGGTTAATTTAGCTACTTTTGGCTATCTTGGAAAGGGGGTTAGGTTAGGAAAATGAAACTTTCAGGAATGGGTCTACAGGCTAAACAATTCATGATAAAAAAACATAGTGTCATTTTTTTAAGGTTAATTTAGAAGAGGTTATGTGCGCGCACCTAACCTCGTCTAAATTAACCTTAAAAAAATGAAACTATCTTTAGGTTTTCCTAACCTGAAGTGGAAAATTTTGATATTATTTTGTGAAAATAGAATTGATGAATAACTTATTTCATTTTCATTGAGAAAATTCAGAATGGAAGTTGAACTTTTTAGTCTTCACGATTTTTTGTATTAACCAGGAGTTTTTGTAAAGGCTTAACACCCACAGGCATATACGAGTCAAATTTCATCTGAAAGTGCCAATGTATCTTATAGAATAATTTAAGTCTTATGATCAATTTCATAAAACCTATAATTTTCACCTTTTTCTTCATTAAGTATCAATTACTTCAAGAAATTAATTCCACATTTTTGCAGATAGGAGCTTGAAACTTCCGAAGTAGGGATATTGGTTTTTAGAGTTTCGGTTACTATTGAGTCGTGTCGCTCCTTACTTACAGTTCGTTAGCACAAACTGTTTCATTATTATGTGTAGGTCTATGTAGTTTGTCAGAATGGAGAAGTCCCTAAAAAAGTGGAAAAATTGCTTCGTAGTTCTTCTTACAGTTGAAGTTTTTGCTTTGAATATGGAGGAAAGCCAGGGGTGATAATTAGAGAAAACGGCGGGAAATTTCCCCTAGGTTTTGAAAAAAAAAATTTTTTGAGTTTTTATTGGAACAAATAAAAAAAATAGATTTCGACAATATGTTGTTTTTGTATATTCTTTAGTAAAAACTTAAAAATTCTTTGTCCTAAAAATTTCGTTAATGGATGTCTTTGTGGAGATCAAGATTGTTTTTAAATCAAACAGGATAATTATACAAAGAACTAATGTCATCTGAAAATTAAAAGTAAATAGAGAAAAGAAATTGAATATCAACCTAAAAAGCAAATTAGCCTGTTTCTCATTCTATTTTTTCTTTCCCTTCTTTGATGTTTGCAACTTATTAAATTGAATCAATCATATCATTTTGACAAAATTCATAGATTAAAAGAAAATCAGAAGTATTTTAGAACTACATTAGATCTATTTGCAAGAAAAGTATTAGACGTGGTTATTTCCTTAACTTCCATTTCTAAGGTCCAGATGATCGGTATGGCCCAGTTGTTGGTAGGCGATTGACTTTTTCAACGTTGATAATCAAATATAAAAGGAAGCTTCATCCCTGTATCAGGGCCCAGAGTCGTAAAGTTCCTCAGTAAGTGCTGAAAAGGTGACAGTTAAGTCTACTTAGTAGCTGTGACCTCAAAGCAGGTATGATCTACCAAAGGGTTGTTTTTAGAGTAAACTCATACCAATGAGTTAAGTTATTAGATATTGCAAAAAACCTTTTCAAATTTTTGTATTGTGAAAGGTTCAAGTTTCTTGACACACCACGTATATTTACTAGGAGTTCCAATTGAACAAGCTCCAACTGAACAGAAAATCAGGGATTCCAACTGAACTGCCACAAATCTTTTGTTTGAATATAATTTTAATCAAATGTACTTAAAAAACATACTGGGCCCCATAATTTTTAGTCCCATAGATACTAGCCACTTTCACTACTATAAATCGCTTTGGTAATAGCCATAAAATACATTTAAAAAAAAAAATCTATCGAGGAGGTATTCTTTAACTGAATCCCTCCATGCAACTGAACCCTCTTTAACTGAACCCTCCTTAGCTATATGATAAATAGGGCTTACCATAGAAGTTGCAGTTAGCTCCTTACAAAGTGAATGTTGTGCATAGCGAATAACACTTTCTCTCATCGAATTCTGTGCAGATTTGACACTGTCATGAGAGGGCCCTGGTTGGTCCAGAGAACTTTTAATGGATTGCCCTGTAGCTTGCATCAATGTGTTATCACCCCAACTTGGTTTATTTTAGGGAGGGTATTAATTTTAATAATCTTCCTCCACATTAAAAATAATAAAAATTTAGCATTGAAAAAAAAACGATTCCCTTTTTTACAGAAGAAAAAATTAGTCTGCACAAATAATCCCCCTCTCCCACCCCACCCACTGCATCAAAACCAAAACAAAGATTTAAAATATATATATAAAAAATATTAAAATATATTAAAAGCTAACCAAACACAATTCCTGTTAAATTTTTTTATTTCAACTCATTCACCCAGGTTTTTCGCTAGTCAACATATCTTGAAACAGACAAAGACATGTGTTACTAATCACGGTGATAATACGATCACATGATAGCATGAGTGTGTGAAATTTGCTCTTAAGACTGTCCCTTCCGTTGTAACACACCTGCTTCCATTTAGACCAGGAAAAAAAGATTTTTTTTTGATCATTGGGAAAAAGGGACATTTTTTGAACGAAATAATTAAAAGTAAGGGGTTATGCTCCTAACAAAACAATGGGGGAGGGGGTTTTTGTTTTGCATAATATAAAAAAACATACTTAGCGTTTTCTATCTAATATAATCATCATATTTTATAGTTTTGTATTGTTGGAGGGGAGGGGGGCTAAGTACCCCTGAAATTTGAATTTACTGGTAAAATACCATTTATCTGGAAATAAATTAAGAAATTTAGTAAGCTCTACTCACATTGACAATTGACGGATCCATTGTTCCAAAAGTTAATAAAATTCAGTGTACTATGTATAATATGTTAAATTATAATGAAAATTAAATTACGATATATGAACATTTTATACGGGATTTCAAGGACGAATAAAAAACGGATGTTGAGTTACATAATTTCGTGCATGCCCCCAAAACATGTTTGACTACTTTATATCATATCAGTTTTTAAGAATGTGCACGTGAACTGACGACGTACATTATTATACCTTGCCAAGTTTAAAAAACCTTGTCTTTAGTTTCATAACATGCATTATATTAATATCTCAGGCATGGGTTTTTCTTGCGCAATTCCAATGTATATTTTCATGTACTGTTCAAATCAACAGCAATTCAATGTATATTTTCATGTATATTTATAATCAATAGTGAAATTCAATGTATATTTTCTTGTAAGTTTCGTGGTGCCTATTGCCTCAGGTGTAATTTTTGTAGGCGTGAATGTACGGTTAGAATGTACGGTTAGAATGTACGGTTAGAATGTAGGGTTAGAATGTACGGTTAGAATGTAGGGTTAGAATCTATTATACTCTTACTACTTAAATAGCTTTCTCGAAACTTGTTTAATTTTATTTACGAACGTTTTTATTAGTAATAAATATACGTAGCTTACGAATTAACTTACGCAACGAACTTCTATATTCACATCATTGTAATACGTATATTAGGGGCTTCGCCCCCTTGTCAAAACCTTGCTGTTTAAGCGAACGTTCGAATTTTATTCCAATTCTTTAAAAATGACCGCTTAATCAAAGGCGAATTAGAATTAGAATAAATTAGAATAAATATCTCTTATGAAAGTGCTAAAGAATCTTTGGCTTAAAGAGCGAGGTATTGGACTAGGGGTTGAACCCAATCATATATGTAATATTTTCTGTTCGTTTAAAGTTTTGATGTTGCTGCTGTTGCAGTTGAAAAACTTGTTTTTTTATATTTAATTTCTGATCTTTTTTTAAATAATGCTGGGAAGTCCGGCGTCCCCTTCATAGCAATGTCCCTTCCCCCATGAAAACTTCCTTCATGGAAAGATCCTCCCACATAATCCAAGACCGACCCACCCCCCCCCCCCACTACTAGGAAAAATCTTCCCTGAAAACGTCTGTATACTTCCCAATAACCAATACTATATGTTAACATTGGGTAAAGTTCATAACTTTCAGCCCTCCCTCCGGGAGCTTCGGGGTATTAAGTCATCCTAAAAGAAATACTTATAATATTTTCGAACATGCTGAACAAAATGGCTATCTCAAAATTTTGATCGGGTGACTTTGGCAAAAAAATGAGCGTGGAAGGGGGCTTAGTTGCCCTCCATTTTTTTGGTCACTTAAAAAGGGCACTAGAACTTTTAATTTCCATTCCAATGAGCCCTCCAACGATATTCTAGGACTACTGGGTCGATACGATCACCCATGGGGAAAAAAAAATAATAAATAAACGCGCACCCGTGGTCTTTCCTCTGGCAAAAAATACAAAATTCCACATTTTTATAGATAGGAGCTTGAAACCTCTACAGTAGGGTTCTCTAATACGCTGAATCTGATGGTGTGATTTTCATTAAGGTTCTATAACTTTTAAGGGGTCTTTCCCCCTTTTTTCGAAAATCAGCCAAATTTTCTAAGGCGCGTAACTTTTTATGGGTAGGACTAAACTTGATAAAACTTATATATTTGAAATCAGCATTAAAATTTAATTCTATTGGTGTATATATTTGTATCAAAATACCGTTTTCTAGAGTTTCGGTTACCATTGAGCCGGGTCGCTCCTTACTTACAGTTCGTTACCACAAACTGTTTGATCACACAAGAAGTGTGATTTTTGTATCTTGACCAAGCCCCCTCCCCTCCTTTTTCATCGATTAAAATTTTTTTTAGTGTCATATCGGGAAAATCTAAATATTGTTTATTAAGAGGTCTAAGAATTTACGGTACTTGTGCATAATATGGTGGCCACAAAAGAAGTCAAGTTTGGTTAATGCTAATAAAAAAAATAGGATGATTATATAATCGTTTACAAACAAATTTGGGATATATATTTGCCCGTGGGGGTGGGTGGGTGGTTGGGTGGGTGTTAGAACATAGCATATATTAAATACGTAAACTAACCAAGGTACCTCCCCCCCCCCTAAACCCCAAAAAACAACAGTTGAAATATTGTAAACGCAATGGAAACCACGCTTTGCATTCCATTTCTCTATTGCAAATACCCGTTTGTCGGTTTTCGTGTCTTGTTTCCTTGATACAGTTATAGCGGTGGGTACCAGACAGTGCACAAGTACCGAATTTAGCTTCAGAAATAGGGTAGGCCTACCATAGAGGCAGGCAAATGAAAAAAAAGGTATTTGTTTGCGGTTTGAGGACTTCTTGTATTCGAGTTTTGTGTTTTATGTTTCAGCAATGGTAGCATAGGGGCTAGATCAAAATTATATATGGAAGCTTTATTACCCTAAATTCTAGACGGAAGAAGATCTCATAATATGGCAATCCAAGAGCCATTTCTAAACGAGTTGACGGGTAAATAAAACTGCATACATGACTTCAAAGATAATGTAATTCGGAATTAATGTTTATTTACTGCGTACACTAAGAAAAAGTCTCAAATGCTGAAAACGAATGCATTTATACATATGTATGTTATTACTATATACTGGAAATAAATTTATACTTCTTAGCTGTCCTTGTCATTGAAATTATCCTGTCTAGATAATGCTAAAACCGTGGTAGGAGTTTCTTCAAAATAAAAAAAAATTCATCTATTTTGAAGGTCAGTCTGGGCCAAAAGATAAAAGAAAAGCCCCATCTTCATGAATTTTCGAACCCCTTCATGCATAGAACGGTGCAGGATTTCGTAAGGAGTACAATTGCTTCTGTCACGAAAGAAGAAAATACAGACCAGGACATAGTCAACGCTCAAAAAGTAATTGTGGTGCTTAGAAGTACCGCCAATTACCAAAATATGTCAGCCATTTCTTAACGGATCGAAGGCAGGGGCGTAATTTGCTATGGGACAGGAGCGGCAGCTGGTCCCTCTACACCCAATTTTGCCCCCCCCCTAGACCTCAGTTTGCCCGACCAGCTGAAATTTAGTTTCTGCAAAAAATCTTGTCACTAAGATAAGCCTGCAAAATTCAAGTATCCAGAGAAACAGGCAGTTTTCTTTAGTATATTTTTGTCTTTACGGTAATATATGGATCATTTCTCAGTTTTCACTGTCATTTTAATTTGATTTGGGAAAATTGGCTCCAACTTTCCCACCCCCCCCCCCAGGATTTTGACAAAATTACGCCACTGATCGATGGGAAAATAAAATTGATTGCATGACTTCTAAGCAATACATTATCTGTTTGGTTTCCTTTTTTTGGGGGGAGGGACAAAAAAACATCAAAATTTGTTTATATATAGCCTATTTTGGTTGAGTTTTTACGAGTCTGACAAAAATTCCAGAGGAGTTAAACCACCTCTCAATACGGCCTTACTTCTGAGAAAATGTTTCAGTTTTTAACGAGTTGGGCAAACCCATTGAAAAATCAAGTTTCGAATTAGGTTTTTAACGAAAGTTTATTTTAGCTACTTATGTATTTATTGTGTCAGCTAATTCCCTCCTCAGGCGGTTCCCCCTCAGAAAAATTCTCCCCGTGTATAAAATTTTCCTCAATCAAAATGAACCTCATTTCTTAAAATTACCAGTTTATTTAAAATCACCTGTGACTCATTCTTTTTACTTTTCCTCCATCAAGGTACAAGGCCTTTTGCATAGAAACATTTGCTCCAATCTATTCATTTGAAAACTTCAACCAATTCTTACTCCCTTCTTACTAGTCAAACCACACATTCTTGATGACAACTAATCATCTGTAAGAGTTTGCTAAATGTTAGATTCTTGCTAAAATGTTACAGATTCTTGCCACTAGATTAAGTAATCTCTATGCTTTTTAATTTAATGGAAAAAAATTCGGAACCGGTAACCCGGAAATTATTCAGCGAAGTAACGACACTTTACAGAGAGACATAAAAACACTGCTTTAATAAATATACGTCATTACTTTTAAAACCCGTTAATTTTTGAAGCCATCTATTATCCAAGTTGAATTGTATTCTTTTTGTGCGTCGACACCGCAGTTCATATAATTATCCAGTAAGCTTATCGGAGATCATTTCTGGTCTTCGTTCTCGGTGCGAACAAAAGCTCCTCCCACTTCTTCGTGCAGTTATTAATAGCGG
Organism: Artemia sp. Qi Xiang Cuo; assembly: GCF_049724085.1. Classification (NCBI taxonomy): domain Eukaryota; kingdom Metazoa; phylum Arthropoda; class Branchiopoda; order Anostraca; family Artemiidae; genus Artemia; species Artemia sp. Qi Xiang Cuo. The sequence continues at coordinate 43,792,964 of NC_142802.1, forward strand.
GTTTCCACTTGTTTCCGATTGTTTCGCGTAAAGTGCATTATTCGTAATAGCGGGTTTCCACTTGTTTCCGATTGTTTCGCGTCTGACTTGTCTACCCGTGAAAAGATCTGATGCCGCTTATGTTTCTACGTTCTCTGGAGCACTCGCACGCCGGTCCGGGTTTTTATAATGGGTGAGATAGTGAATGATCATACTGGATAATTATATGAACTGTGGTCGACACCGGTCACCCCTTAACTTATCGATTTGAATCTATAAAGTTACTTTACCCAAATCTCTTAAGGGAAACATCAATTAATTTGGTAGCGTTGAATGATACGATTTAGTTTTTTTGTACTCAAAATTTGGCGACAACTTGATTTTATTCTTAAATTTGATAAGAGTAAAAAAAAGGATAAAATGTTGTATTCCGTATTATTAAATAAAACTTTCCCCAAAGTTTTTCTTAAGATTTGATTGGTCTGATATGGTGTGTGCCTGCAGTTCCAAGGAGTTCGTTTATACTACCCAAACGTCGCCACCGAGAAAAAAGGTTTATTATAAGCTTAGAACCACTAAATATTTCTAATTCAATACGCTTGGATAACTAACCAAGGCTCGGGTCTGTAATAATATAATTCTTAAAATTAAAAAAGTTATCCAATAAGGTAAGTTTTGTCAATTTCACTACTTTTAAAGTTATTATTTAATCAGTCTACGTATTTAAAACAGAATATGAGAATAATTTAAATGGCTCTAAGGTGAAAACGAATTTGGAATAATCTTGATTGATTAGACACAAATTTATAAGTTCAACTCAAAACACGGTATTTACTAATTATTTTTCTTAATAAGAATAAGTATTCCTTTGACCTTAGGTAAGCCTTAATTTCAACAGGGAAGACCCTTGACTAAAGTTCACTAGATTGGAAAGGACTTTAAATTCTTAGCTTGACCAATGACACCCTCCTTCCCCTAGCCTCTTAGTATAGACTTGTCGGCTAGCTTAGCTGTATAAAGGGTCGAGAAAGGGTTGGAGAGGTAAAAGAACCACCTAGGAAGGGGATAGACTTCTCCTCTGGTCTCAAATTCTATCGTATAGACCTTAGACAAAGAATTAATATAGGAAGTAAACAAAACGGAGGTCTAGGGATTTCCAACTTCTATACTTAAAAATACTGTACTTAACTGTGCAAGAAACACTAGACTGGAAAAAGGGACACACGGCTCTTAAAGGTTTCACTCCTTGATGTGAGTTATTCCACCTTAAGCCCATGGTTATTCTAAGCTCATACCAAAAATTTATGCTTCTGGGAAGGAACTCACTTGAGTTCTTAAGAAAGGGATGAATATTAAGATTAATTAATCTTAGATTGAATTATCTTTCAAAATGTTGGTTTTAGACAGACCCGGCCTTAACTAAGAAGAGTGATAAGGAAGAAATCATAAGACCCGTAAACGAATAAAAGAAATATCTGAAAAGGATATTAGGCTATTTAAAAGGTGACCACGGCCTTCTGCTGTGGTCTG
>NC_142802.1:43794972-43908766 GCF_049724085.1 Artemia sp. Qi Xiang Cuo
CCCTCAGTCTTTCTTGGGATACTGCTGATATGCCTTATTGGGAATTAGCATTAACACGGTGCAATTTGATTTAATATTAAGGCAACATTTAGTTTTTAAACATAATGGGCAAATGGGAGGGTGGGCGTGGGAGGGGGATTAGTTGCCCTCAAATCAGTTTCAACTATTAAAAAGGGTATTAACCCTTTCTATTTTCAATCGAATGAGGCCTTTTCGAAGTTTCTACGACAACTCCTTAAATACGAAGTTCCCTGGTCTAAAAAAAAAGAAAAAAAATACATTGTACCCACATCGACGTTTACTATAAAAATGTCAAGTCTTCCAATCGCTTTTGACTTACAAAGGGCACTAGCCCTTTCAATTTCCATTCGAATGCGCCCTTTTTGAGTTTCTACAACAACGCTTTCTGTAAACACCTTATATGCCCCCAGTACATAAATTACAACCCTTGCCCTGAGGGATGTGAGGGGGTTGTCATCCTCTAAGACTCAAAGACCTAATTTCCAGAATTTTCAACTACGTTGAAAAAAATGGCTAACTCAAAATTTTGATTGGAAGTGTTTGGGAAAATGGTGAGCGTGAGAGGGGCGTTGGCTGCTCTCCAATCACTTTCAACTATTAAAAAAGGCACTAGCCCTTTCAATTTCCAGTCGAATGATCCCTTTTGAAGTTTCTACTACAATGCTTTCTATAAAAACCTTATATGCCCCAGGGCATAACTTACACCCCTTGTTCTAAGGGCGGGGGGGGGGGCTGTCATCCTCATAAACCTAATTTCCAGAACTTTCAACAGTTCAACATCTCAAAATTTTGATTGGATGAGTTTGGGGAAATGGGGGGCGTGAGAGGGGGGTCAGTTGTCCTCCAATCACTTTCGACTATTAAAAAGGGCACTAGCCCTTTGAATTTCCAACGGAATGAGCCCTTTTTGAAGTTTCTACGACAACGGTTTCTATAAAATTTTATATGCCGTCAGGGAAAAACTTACAACCCTTGCCCTGAGGGCTATAGGGGGAGTTTCATACTCAGAAGACATAATTTCCGGACCTTTTAACTACGTTGAAATAAATGGCTATCTCAAAATTCTGATTGGATGTGTTTGAATGAGCCGCTTTTGAAGTTTCTACGACAATGGTATCAATAAAAACAGTATATGCCCCGATGGTAAAACTTACAACCCTTGCCCTGGGGGCTCTGGGGGGTTTGTCATCCTCAAATACATAATTTCCAGAACTTTCAACTACTTTGAACAAAATGGCTATCTCTAAACTTTATTGAATGTGTTTGGGGAAATGATGGGCATGAAAGTTACATGAAAGCATGAAGGGTTAGTTGCCCTTCAATCACTTTCGACTATTTAAAAGGGCACTAGCCCTTTGAATTTCCAATCGAATGAGCCCTTTTTGAAGTTTCTACGACAAAGCTTTCTATAAAAACCTTATATGCCCCTAGGGCATAATTTACAACCCTTGCCCCGAAGGCTGTGAGGGAGTGTCCTCCTCAAAAACATAATTTCTATTTGGAAATCAACTGCGCTGAACAAAATGGCTATCTCAAAATTATCATTGGATATTTTTGGGGAAATGGTGGGTGCGGAAGGGTTTTTAGTTGCCTTCCAATCACTTGCGACTATTAAAAAGGGCACAAGCCATTCCAATTTCCAATAGAATAATCCCTTTTCGAAGTTTCTACGGCAACTCCTTCGATACGAAGTGCCCTGGTCTAAAACAAAGAACCCAAAAAACAAAAATGAATAAATAATACATTGTGCCAACATCGTTCTTTACTTAGGCAGCGCTATTGGGCTTTCTATGATCATTGTTTTTTCCCTAGAGGCACTTCATATGGAAGGGGTCGTCGTATTAACTTCAAAGGGGGCTCAATCGATTGGAAATCGAGAGTTCTAGTGCCCTTTTTAAGGGTCAAAAGTGATTGGAAGGCAACTAACACATTTTCCACGCCCACCATTTCCCCCAACACATCCAATCAAAATGTTGAGATATCCATTTTGTTCTACATAGTTGATTTCCACATATGAATTATGTTTTTGAGGAGGAAACTCCCCTCACAGTCCTCAGGGCAGGAGTTGTAGGTTATGACATGGAGGCATTTAAGGTTTTTACAGAAAGCTTTGTTGTAGAAATTTCAGAAAGGACTCATTCGATTGTAAATTCAAATGGCTAGCGTCCTTTTTAATAGTCGAAAGTGATTGTTGGGCAACTAACTCCACTCTCACGCCTACCTTTTCCCCAAAAATATATCCAATCAAAATTTTGTTCAACATAGTTGAAAATTCCGGAAATTAGGTCTTTAAGGATGACAAACCCTCCCTCCCCCTCCTAAAGCCCTCAGGGCAAGGGTTGTAAGGTATGCCCTGGGGGCATATAAGGTTTTATAGAAAGTATTGTCGTAGAAACATTGAAAAGGGCTGGTTCGATTGGAAATTTAAATGGCTAGTGCCCTTTTTAATAGTCGAAAGTTATTGAAAGACACGTCACACCCCTTCCACGCCCACCATTTCCCCAAACATACCCAATCCACCAATTTAGATGACCATTTTGTTCAGCGTAGTTGAAAGTTCTGGGAATTATATTTTTGAGCAGGACACTCCCCTCACAGTCTTCAGGGCAAGGGTTATAAGTTATGCCCTGGGGGCATGTGTGGTTCTTATGGAAGGAATGTTCGTATAAACTTACCCTAACCTCACTAACCCGACTCTCACGCCTACCTTTTCCCCAAACACACCCAATCAAAATTGTGTTCAACGTAGTTGAAAATTCTGGAAATTAGGTCTTTGAGGGTGACCTGGGGGCATATATGGTTCTTATGGATGGAATGTTCGTATAAATTTCAGAGAGAGCTCATTTGATTGGAAATTGAAAGTTCTAGTTCGTTTTTTAAGCGTTAAAAGATATCGGAGGGTACCCAGCCTCCCCCCCCCCCCCCAACGCGCTTTTTTCCCAAACGCATTCGATAAAGATTTTGAGATAGCTGTTTTGTTAAAAATAGTTTAAAGATCATATAACAAAAATACGGTGTCGACACAACCCCCCAGGGCCCGGGGACAGGCGTAGTAAATTATGCTCTGGGGGCATATATAGTTCTTATGGAAGGGATGCTCGTGTAAACTGCAGAGAGGGCTCATTTGATTGGAAATTGAAAGTTCGAGCTCACTTTTTAATAGTCAAAAGGGGTCCGAGGGCACCTTGCCCCCCCCCCCCCCATGCCTTCTTTTTCCAAGCTCATCTGATGGAAATTTTGAGATATACATTTTGTTAAAAATAGTTCAAAGGTCGGATAAGAAAAACTCCGGTGTCAATACAACCGCTCAGGTCCCGGGGGAAGGCGTTCTAAGTTATACCCTGAAGGCATGTATGGTTCTTATAAAAGAGATGCTCCTATGAACTTCATAGAGGGCTCATTTGATTGGAAATTGAAAGTTCTACTTCAATTTTTGAGAGTCAAGAGGCTTAAGGGAAACTAGCCCTCTCCCCCACGCCCTTTTTTCCACAAACCCATTTACTACAAATTTTGAGATAGCCAGTTTTTTGGAAATTGTTCAAAATTCAGATAACAAAAACTCCGCTGTCAACACAGCCCCCCAGGACCCGGGGGGTAGGCGTTGTAAGTGTTGTCTTGGGGGCGTATATGGTTTTCATGGAAAGGGTGCTCGTATAAACTTCAGAGAGGGCTCATTTGATTGAAAATCAAAAGTTCTAATTCCCTTTTTAAGAGTCAAAGATATCCAAGGGCAACTATCACCCCCCCACACACATACCTTTTTCCCCCAAGCCCATCCGATAAAATTCTTAAAATAGCCATTTCATTAAAAATAGTTCATAGGTCAGATAAGATAAACTCCTGTGTCGACGCAACCCCCCTTGGCCCGGAGACAGGTGTTGTAAGTGATGCTCTGGGGGCATGTATAGTTCTTTTGGAAGGGATGCCCATATAAACTTTGGAGAGGGATCATTTGATTGGAAATTGAAAGTTCTTGTTCACTTTTTAAGAGTCAAAATATTTCGGAGGGCAACTTGCCCCCCCCCCCACCCACATCCACGCCCTAAATGCATCAGATAAAAATTTTGAGATGGATATTTTGTTAAAAATTGTTCAAAGTTCAGATAACGAAAACTCCGGTGGCGACACAGGGCCTGGGGATAGGCGTTGTAAGTTATGCCCTGGGGGCATATATGGTTGTTATGGAAGGGATGCTTGTATAAATTTCAAAGAGGGCTCATTTGATTGGAAATTGAAAGTTGTAATTTACTTTTTAAGAGTCAAAAGTGATCGAAGGGCAGATAGCCCCCTCCCCCCACACTCTAATTCTTTTTTCTCGTGGCAATCCATATAGAAGGGGTCGTCGCATAAACTTGAAAGGGGTCTCATTCGATTGGAAATTGAGAGTTTTAGTGCCCTATTTAAGAGTCAAAAGTGACCGGTTGGCAACTAGCTCCCCCCCCAAGCCCTCTCTGCCCAAATACATCTGATAAAAAATTTGAGGTATCCATTTTGGTAAAAATAGTTCAAAGATCATATAACAAAATTTCCTCTGTCGACGCGACCCCCCAGGGCCCAGGGCAGGCGTTGTAAGTAATTGCTCTGGGGGCATATATGGTTCTTATGGAGGGTATGCTCGTATCTTCGGAGAGGGCTCATTTGATGGGAAATTGAAAGTTCTAGTTCAATTTTAAAGAGTCAAAAGATATCGGAGGGCAACTAGCCCCCCCCTTCCATGCCCTTTTTTCCTCAAACCCATCTGAACTTTAAGCTAGCCATTTTTTTAAAATAGTTCAAAGTTCATATAATGAAAACCCCAGGATCGACACAACCCCCCAGGGCCCGGAGGCAAGCGTTGTAAGTGATGCTCTTGGGACATCTATAGTTCTTATGGAAGGGATGCTCGTATAAACTTCGGAGAGGGCTCATATGATTGAAAATTGAAAGTTCTCGCTCACTTTTTAAGAGTCAAAAGAGATCGGAGGGCAACTAGCTCCCCCCCCCCGACACCCTTTTTTCCCCAAACCCGTCCGGTACAAATGTTGAGATAGCGATTTTTTTTAAAAATAGTTCAAAGGTCAGATAAAAAAACTCCGGTTTCGACACACCCACCCAGGGCCTGGGGGCAGGCGTTGCAAGTTATGCCCTGGGGGCATATATGGTTCTTATGGAAGAGATGTTCGTATAAACTTCAGAGAGGGCTGATTTGAATAGACATTGAAAGTTCTTGTTCAATTTTTAAGAGTCAAAAGAGATCAGAGGGTCCCTAGCCCCCCCCCCCACGCCCTTTTTCCCCAAACCAATCCAACACAAATTTTGAGATAGCCATTTTTTTAATCAGTTCAAAGGTCAGATAACAAAAACTCCGGTGTCGACACATCTGTCCTGGGTCTGGGGGGGCAGGCATTGTAAGTTATGTCCGTATATGGTTCTTATGAAAGGGATGCTTATATAAACTTCAGAGAGGGCTCGTTTTAATGGAAATAAAAAGTTCTAGTCCATTTTCTCAGAGTAAAAAAAGATCAGAGGGCAACTCGGCCCTCCCGCCCTCCACACCTTTGGGCTTATCGGGTGGATAAACCCATCCGATAAAAATTTGAGGTGACCATTTTGTTAAAAATAGTTCAAAAATCAGATATTCAAACTCCGGGGTCGACATAACCCCCAGGGCCCAGGGACAGGTGTTGTAAGTTATACTGTGGGGGTATATATGGTTCTATGCTCGTATAAACTTCAGAGAGGGCTCATTTGATTGAAAATGCAAAGTTCTAGTTCACTTTTAAAGAGTCAAAAGAGACTGCAGGGCAACTAGCCCCCCCCCCCTTCCTCCTGCCCTTTTTCCCCAAACCCATCTGATAAAAATTTCGAGATAACCATTTTGTTAAAAATAGTTCAAACATCAGATAATAAGAACTCCGAGGTTAACACAAACCTATTTTTTCACTTTGATACCATTTTCGATACTTTGACGAACATTTGATTGTTTAAAAAATGTTTCATGTTTACATACGGAATTTTTAAATGCATGGGACATGTTACGATCGGCGTTAGAATAAACTTAATTTAAAGAAACTTTTTATAAATGGGATTATTAAATAACTGTGTCGATTTTTTTAAACTCAAGACCATTAGGTGAACATAAATTCTGGAATTCCAGCTCAAAACAACCAGAAATTACTATTAAAGAATAAATGAAACCCAAAACGAACAGATATTAAATAAAAAATCATAGCAAATAACATCTAACAAGTAATAATATAAATGAATAAATAGATCTTAAAGCGAGTAATGCTGAGGTTGAATATGAAAATCAAGCTTAAAACAAAAAAAAATATTTTGCTATTGAAGTATAAATGAAACTTAAAACCACAGTATAAAGATATAGCAGTAAGTTTACCGCAGATAATTTCTGGCTCTTCATTCTCGGTGAGAACAAACAGCTCCTCCCACTTATTCTTGCATTAGCGCGTACAAACAGCTATTGTCATTTGATTTGCCATCAGTACTTCATTTTCCCTATAAGACGTATTTCAGCAGGAACTTTCTAAAAAGTCTTTGGAACTTCAAAACCTATTTATAATTCCTAAACATATCTAATAATAACATTGCGCTACCAATTATTAATGTTAATTTATTTATTGGAATAAACTAATTTAAAATAAGTTTCTTTAAAATTTAGTGTTCCAACGTTGAAACCAAGTTTCGCGTTCAAGAGAAATCTGACTTATCAACCCGTGAAAAGATCTAATGTCGCTTATGTTTTTACGCTCTCTGGAGCACTCGCACCTCGGTCCGGGTTTTTATAATAGGTGAGATAGGGAAAGATCATACTGCCAATAATTTATTTACTGTGCTTAAAACGAACAGAAATTATATAAACAATCAATGCAAACAAACATACAATAGATATTAATGTAAATGAATAAATAAATCTTAAAGCGAGTGAAACTTAAAATGAATATGCGAATAAAGCTTGAATGCCTTGAAATGAACAAAAATCACTACGAACAATAATCTGGGTATTGCCTCCTTCTCTCACTGTAAAAGTCAAAACCTACTGCGTCATTGGCGCTTTACTGAAAACTGTACGCGTCTTGAAAAGCCTTGGAAAGTATAAACAAGATCAAATTGACTATTTGGTTTATAAAATATTAATTGTTGAAAGATCCATCAGCTCAAGAATTTATTTCACTTTAATTTTTTTTTTATTTTCAATGCTTTAATAACTGTAAAATAAAATTTTTGTAATATTATTCGTTTTCAATTAAGCGCCAATGACGCAGTAGGCTTTCGGTTTTTATTTACAGTTAAGGAAGGGGGCAGTATCCAAACTCTTGCTTGTAGTGAAAGTTTATTCGTCTTTAACAACTTTAGAAAGAACTAATAAATAAAACTGAATATTTGATGTATAATAATATTAATTGCTGAAAGCTCATCAGTTCAAAATTTTACTGTAATTTTAATATTTATTTTCAATATTAAGTACAAAAGAAATTTTTTGTAATAAAATTGGTTTTCAGTAAAGCGCCAATCACGCAGTAGGTTTTAGACTTTTACTGTTTAAAATGGCCTTTACTTTTCTTTGAAAAACTTATTTTTCGGAAAGATTTTTTTAATTAATCATTGCTAAAAGGTTCATTGAGTGACGTGTTCATCTCTCAGCTAGAACATTAATCAAGAAAACTGAAAATATGCCAAAAGTTTCTTTTAATTCAGATTTGTTTTGCATCCTTCCATTTCAAACCATCCTTTTGAATCTTTTTTATACAATATATTTATTCAGTTGTTCTCATTGTTTCATATTAGCCTAATGTTAAGCTAAAGAGCAGGTAAAGAATAAAGTACAATGATTACAGAGATGTAATCATTGCTGCAGAAATACAGCAGGCATCCCCTTCCCTGTTAAGGAGGATGGTGATTGTTATGGCAGCAACCTTTACATTCGGAAAGATTATTGAATAAGTAGTGTTGTTTTGTTATTATAGTTTTCCCTTCTCAGAGGTAGTTTTGATGCAGGATTATAATAACTTTATGTTTTAGGACAGTATTGGATGTTTATTGTGCGGGATCACCACTTTTAAAGGCAAAAATGGCGCAAAGAGTTGCTATGCCACTTACTGGAGGGGGAGGATCCCTCTTTGGCCCCAAATTAGTGGGATTTCCGCGGTTACTCCAACGGTTCCTTTATACTAACGTGATCGGATGGTCTATGGCCACATTTAAAGCCAAAGTTTACCGATAAGATTTTCTAATTAACCCTTTAGTTTCGACCTAAGCTGAAAAGTTAAAAAGAGTACATAAAAAAGGCTTACTATATTCACAGTCACGCGTTATAAAATGAACTAACTAAAAAATGGACTTTTCCTCTCAGCCCGCTAGCTGGAGCATGCGGTGGGGGTTACTAGGGGTGGTAAAGAATCTTTCCAGCCAATCCCCGGACTACTAATTTACTGGTCAACAAGCACGTACGCAGTTAAGAGGAGCCAAAATGGCGTCAAAAAATAATAGGAAAATTAATATTTATTACTTAAGGAAGGAAAATATTTAAGGGGCCGAAAGAAATGAATCTGGAAGGGACATTTATCTGACAAAACTGGGACCAAGGGTTCCAACACCTCCCTCCTAAGATAAATTGCCCACATCCCCGTTGGATTGGCTGGAAATTCAAACACAATATCAAATCAAAATAAACACTAAATTTCCTTTTTATATTCTCTTCTACCAATGCCTCTGCTTCCTCTGCTTGGCTCTGGATCCATCTTCCTCGACAGGTCTCTCCTGTAGGACCACCATGGTCTAGACAGTTTCACATGCCCATTTGGTTTTTGAAAAACCAAGTCTCCAAAACTCGTAGGAATTCATTGTGCGTAGAAAAAATCAAAAACAACAAATTTTCTCGCTCTCACGAATTTACATTTGAGAGGAGCAGAGAATCAATTTCCGGCACATGTGATGATGCCAGCCATCGTGAAAAATTTGGCTGCACTAGCGTCTTAATTTCCATCTGTGGAAACAACTCCACATATCAATAAAAAAGTAAATTGCCCCTTGGCATAATTTCAAATAGTCTAAGGCCGAAAATACACAGGCCTTTGAGAACGATAAGGGTTCAGGAAAATGCAGTAAGAATCTGAGTGAACAATGGATCGCTTTTTTCTGGTTTACTCCCCTGGGATAATGAACTGAAGAATATACGTTGATGCTAATGGAAAATAAAGTTTGGATACATCTCCCACTGAATACAATTTGCCGGAAATAATTGTCGATTCCCATGAAGAATAACAGCTATGAATAGGGTTGCTGGACAAAGGTTTGGGTGAAGTATGAAGTGACTGGGAGAGAGTATCCCCCAAAGTGAAACTTAAAGTGAATATGCAAATCAAGCTTAAAACGAACAAAAATCACTACAAACAAGAGTTTGGATACTGCCTCCTTCTCTCAATGTAAAAGTCAAAAACTTACTTCATCATTTTCGTTTTTCTAAAAACCGCACGTGCCTTGAATAATCGTGGAAAGTATAAAAAAAATCAAATTAAATATTTGGTTTATAAAATATTAATTGTTGAAAGATCCATCAGCTCAATAATTTATTTAACTTTAATTTTGTTTTTATTTTCAATGCTGTAAGAACTGGAAAAGAAAATATTTGTAATATTATTCGTTTTCAATTAAGCGCCAATGACGCAGTAGGCTTTCGGTTTTTATTTACAGTTAAGGAAGGGGGCAGTATCCAAACTCTTGCTTGTAGTGAAAGTTTATTCGTCTTTAACAACTTTAGAAAGAACTAATAAATAAAACTGAATATTTGATGTATAATGATATTAATTGCTGAAAGCTCATCAGTTCAAAATTTTACTGTAATTTTAATGTTTATTTTCAATATTAAGTACAAAAGAAAATATTTGTAATAAAATTGGTTTTCAGTAAAGCGCCAATGACGCAGTAGGTTTTAGACTTTTACTGTTTAAAATGGCCTTTACTTTTCTTAATTTAATTAAGATTTAATTAAGGAAAATTAATATTTATTACTTAAAGAAGGAAAATAATTAAAGGGCCGGAAGAAATGAATCTGGGAGGAACATTTATCTGACAAAACTGGGACCAAGGGTTCCAACACCTCCCTCCTAAGATAAATGGTTCACATCCCCGTTGGATTGGCTGGAAATTCAAACACAATATCAAATTAAAATAAACACTAAATTTCCTTTTTATCTGCTCTTCTACCAATGCCTGTGCTTCCTCTGCTTGGCTCTGGATCGGTCGTCCTTGACACGTCTCTACTGTAGGACCACCATGGTCTAGATCGTTTCACAAGCGCATTTGGTTTTTGAAAAACCAAGTCTCCAAAACTCATAGGAATTCATTGTGCACAGCACAAATAAAAAAAAACAATTTTTCTCTCTCTCACGAATTTACATTTGAGAGGAGCAGAGAATCAATTTCTGGCACATGTGATCATGCCAGCCATCGTGAAAAATTGGCTGCACTAGCCTCTTAATTTCCATCTGTGGAAACAACCCCAAATCTCGATAAAAAAGTAAATTGCCCCTTGCCATAATTTCAAATAGTCTAAGGCCAAAAATACACAGGCCTGTGAAAACGATAAGGGTTCAGGAAAATGAAGTAAAAATCGGAGCAAACCATGGATCGCTTTTTTCTGGTTTCCCTTCCCCGGGATAATTAACTGAAGAATATACGTTGATGCTAATTGAAAATGAAATTTTGATACATCTCCCACTGAATACAATTTGCCGGAAATAATTGTCGATTCCCATGAAGAATAACAGCTATGAATAGGGTTGCTGGACAACGGTTTGTGTGAAGTATGAAGTGACTGGGAGAGGTTATCCCCCAAGGATTTCAGATCAGAAAGGCAAAATCTTGATAACGGGATCACAAATTGTCTGCCAGTTATGCATGGAGGAAAATGTCTATCTCTCGCAACTTCCCACAGAGGATCTTTCCCACGGGATTCCTCCCCCTCGAAAAGGATCGACATATCTTTTGAATTGATAATACTAATTTCAGATTCGTTTCTAAATTTGTCCAGTCCGATTCGACATTCAATATCTCCCAACTTTCCCCCAACCCGTTGTAGGTCATTCATCTCTCTTTTGTAACCATCTCGTTTTATCCCCATGGGTCTTTGACCTCTTTTTCCCCCTTATTGTCTATGTTTTCAAGGCAAAGCCCATCCAACATTTTATTTTTCGCCACTGCAGGCTGAATCTCCAAATTTTGTCTCTTCTTTACATTCCTCTTTTCGTCTCTACTTTTCTCAATTCTGTCATTCGCGAAAAATAATAAATTATCGTTATATCTGATTTGGACTCCAGTGTCCACTATCTTTGACTGAATAATTTCATTGTAGCTCCGTTTAATATTTCTTTTCTCTCTCTTAGTTTTCTTTTGTTTTGTAGTAGCATTAAATAAATCGTCATGAAATCTGAATTGGACTTCAGTGTCCATCCTTGACTACATTTCTTCATCGTATCTCCGTTTAATTTCTCTTTTCTCTCTTTTAGTCTTCTTTATTCTTACCGCAGAAACAATTATTTCATCATCAAATGGGAATTGAACTCCGACATTTGGTTTTTCATATTCTACTAAAATCTCTCGAACTTTCCGAGGAAAAGCGCGTACACTAAATTTTGTCTCAAGTTTTTTCTATTATTTGCAAATTTTCCTGAAAAATCAATTTCGCGCGTCTTATTTTCAATATTATCTTGTCTATTTATTTCCGCACCCCTTTGTGGATTATCGACATTTTGAACACGCGTGTCATGTATTTCGTTTTTCCGATAGGGTAGCACAGCCTTCCCATTTGTTTTATGGGCCGGTTCATCTCCCCCCCCCGTAGTTAGCAAAGTATTATATTTTCTCGTAAAAGTGTTTAATGTTTGGTAATTTTTGTTTTCTCCCACTTGATTCTTAGACAAATTATTATGGCTATCTGACAGCCTAGGAATTAGTTGTGATAAAATCTCACTTTCTGGAATTAGACCTATCATGGTTCTTTTAAACTCTTGGTGATGTCTTTCTTCTTTCTCTCTAGCTATTTTATCATTCTCCTTTTTTCGTTCTCTGGCTATTCTATCAGCCTCTTCTTTTCGTTCTCTGGCTATTCTATCAGCCTCTTCCTTTTGTTCTCTATCTATCCTTTCTTTCTCTCTATCTTGTCTATTTGTCCATACGGGCCTGATGAAGTATTTCATTGGCTTGCCTATCTTTTTCAATTTGATCTATTCTTTCTTGTCTATCTTTCTCTCTTTGTTCCCTTTCTTTTCTATCTCTTTCGTCATCTCGTTCTTTCACTTTCTTCATGAAATTTAATATTTGTTGTCTCATATCTTTTCCCCTTTCTTTTCTATCTCTCTTTCTTTTTATTCTATGGGCTTCACTCGCCCTTTTCGGTCTAGAGTTAATCTCATCTCTGTCCGACATAATTTCAAAATTTCGTTTATCATTATTTCTTCTCAATTCCTTTTCTGAATTCCTTTGTTCCAGATCTGTACTATCTCTATCCGTATTTTCTTTTATTCGTAATTCCCCTTCATTTGGCACAGCCTCTGAGGGGTTATTTTGTTTTGTTTTTTCATATATTCTTCCTAAGTTTTTTTCGTACCCCCTCATTTTACCGCGTCTACTTCTCTTTGATTATATTATCTCTTATTCAATTAGTCAATCTTGGTAAGTTCAAAAACTGTCACGCAAAAATTATGGTACGCAATTACTATTGTGAATTATCAGCTCCGTGTAATGAGATTGAACAATTTTTCAAATAACCGGAATGTCTAGACTTAATTAGGGAATAACAACTTCTTACACAAAAAGCAGTTTTACGCGAGTGAATTATATCTCCGAAAATCGAATTAACAGGGGTTGGACGAGAAAATAATCAGAAAAACCGCGCGAATATTCCACTAGTGAATTAGCTGGACTAAACTCAAACAGGGGAACTACCCTGCAAAACAAATCACGTATCCTCCCTGGATACTCGTATTCCAAATATAATCTCCTCCTGGGCAGATTACTCAATAGGACAGGTGCCTTCTACCTTCCTTGTCCAATATGCGCACAAATTGACAAATTCTCCTAATTTGCCGTCCTCAATGCTCTTATAACCTTCGTCACTGAAGATTATATCTAAGTCCGCCACTTCACTCAATTAATAACCTAACTTTCAACGTTTTCTTATCTGTCCTTAAACCCTATAATACTTTTAAAAACGGAGATTCTCCCACTGTAAATTCAACTCATTAATTTCACGTTATTCTTTTTTATATTTGTCTAACAAGGCTATAGCCCATTATAGACCTTCTTATTAATTAATTGCGTATTTTTGTCTTTTTATATGCCACCAAAATAGGCTACTTTTGTAGGCTAAATTACCCTGTCTCTTCGAAAGCACGGAATTCTTTTAATTATCAGATTTATTGATAGGACCTTAACTCGCTGCCACCACTTATTGGATGTTTGACTACCGATGGTACCACTTATTGGAGTGTAAGTACCGCTGGCACCACTTATTGGATGTGGGGGCACCGCTGCCACCACTTATTGGAGGTTTATTGTGCGGGGTCACCACTTTTAAAGGCAAAAATGGCGCAAAAATTTGCTATGCCACTTACTGGAGGGGGACGATCCCTCTTTGGCCCCAAATTATTGGGATTTCCGCGGTTACTCCAACGGTTCCTTTATGCTAAAGTGATCGGGTGGTGTATGGCCACATTTAATCCCAAAGTTTACCGATAAGATTTTCTAATTAACCCTTTAGTTTCGACCTAAGGTGAAACGTTAAAAAGAGGAC
Organism: Artemia sp. Qi Xiang Cuo; assembly: GCF_049724085.1. Lineage (NCBI taxonomy): Eukaryota > Metazoa > Arthropoda > Branchiopoda > Anostraca > Artemiidae > Artemia > Artemia sp. Qi Xiang Cuo. Next base: position 43,808,783 of record NC_142802.1, read on the forward strand.
ATAGAAAATGCTTACTGTATTCACAATCACGTGGTGTAAAATGAACTAACTAAAAAATGGACTTTTCCTCTCAGCCTGCTAGCCGCAGCACGCGGTGGGGGTTACTAGGGGTGGTAAAGAATCTTTCCAGCCAATCCCAGGACTACTAATTTACTGGTCAACCGTCCTAACTGCGCAATTTTTCCCTCGTGGTCTATTAAGCACGTACGCAGTTAAGAGGACCCAAAATGGCGTAAAAAAATAATAGGAAAATTAATATTTATTTAAAGAAGGAAAATAATTAAAGGGCCGGAAGAAATGAATCTGGGAGGGACATTTATCTGACAAAACTGGGACCAAGGGTTCCAACAGACAGAAATAAGAAAGAAAAATGAAAAGTAATGTAGCTTAGTATTTGATTCCTAGTTAATGCTTTTTCTAAGTATAATTGTCATTCTGTTGTAGTTGTGTCCAATCCCTCTCCCCCATATGCTGATTTTCCTGATTGTGCATTAGACTACTTTTTTTTAACTTATTTGTCAATCCCACCAAAAGTTAGTAATTCTTAATTTGAAGGAAACGCCATCATAACCACAGAGTAGTACCATTTGATACATATTTCACAGGGTTTCTAAATACAACGCTCAATAGGCTACTATAACAATTTCAGCCCAGTCCCCTTAATGGGTCTACATATAGCAATTCAAAACTCATCAACAGTTTTCACACAGTAGATCCCTACTATAGCTGTTGCTAAACTTACTGAGAAACGCCACCACAAGATTTCAGACATGCTTGGAGCCAACTTCTTAAACTATAGTTACCTTGTCATAGTTGTATAGTGACATTTTGCTTTTGTTTTTTTTTCTTTGTAGTGCTCCATCATTTTCTTTTTGCACAAACACTGGTTTTCAATAAATAATAATAATAACAGCCAGAGGCTGTATACAAAACTTGGTAACATTCCTGTGTATGGTCTTTCCTGAATTACACGGTCCCACTAAAACAACAAAATATTAGCCTTATTCAGTTCTCCATAATGTAAAGATTCAACTCTTTGTTGTACCAAAAGTTAAATGAACAGTTGAGTCTTTTCAAGAATCATAACCTTTTCTCTATTTTGATCCTTGGGAAAACAATGATTATTCATGATACTTGATCCTGATTAATAATTCCATCACTACTTGGAATGAAACATAGATGTTCAGTAATGTTTTATAAGTGTTTCTGGATAGTTGTGTTTCTTTTTTTTTCAAACAGTGATAGGGTGATAGGGTCTTAACGTAGTAGCAACATTTCAAAGGAGACCAGGAGATTAAAACTGAACATTTTGTAACAACATTCTAATTGATCACCATTTAATCTTTAATGTTTAACACTATTTTTTAGACTATATGTCCTTTCATTTTGATAAATTTCTGTAGAATGCCACTGGAAGTTTCTTATAATTTTTTTACTAGTGTTGAAGCTGTGTTTAGTTGCCTGGCTCAAACACCTTGGTTGTGTTGGGTTGAGTTGTCACAAAACTAAGTAAGAACTAATTTTGCACAATTAATATTATTTTTTACATAGTTAATTAATTTGGTAATTGCATTAGTCAATTTTGAGTCAGCCACTTAGTATACTTTGTAACTTTCATTCACTGTCGCAGCATTTGCAGAATGAAGACACACATCTCTCCTCCTATGTTGAGTATTTGTGGATTTAGAAAATCTAGATTATGGGCTATGCAACTACTTTAGTTAAAAATCAAAACAACATTTTTGAATTATGTAATTAATGTGTTTTGATTTCGGGCTTCTATGTTGACACATTGGCCTTAGATAAGTAATTGGTAACCTCTGTAATCCCTAAGTACGCAATCTGTTGAAATTCAAACTCCATTTGTGAAGTTTGCGCTTAGTTTTTTTTTAAATTTTATTTAGGACAGTTATTCTTCAATCCTGACCAAAGAGGGTTGGAGCTGTAGCGTTCGCACAGATTACCAAAGAGAAACGGTGACAGAACTGTTGGCCAAAGGAGGCTGGAGATGGGGCAAGCATGCTGATGACCTAAGGGGTTGGAGATGGATTCTACACACTTTCTACCAAAGGGGATTGGAAACGAAATGTTTGTGCTGTTCACCAAAGGAGTTTGAAGGCAAAGCATGCTAACCATTGGCCATAGAGAGTCGGAAATGGAGTGATTCCACTCTTTGCCAAAGAGGGTAAGAGACGAAAAGTATACACCGTTTGCCAAAGGATATTGGAGACAGTTCATATGCAATTTTTACCAAGGAGGGGCTGTGATGGACTGTATGTAGTATTGACCAAAAGGATTTACAGATGGGTTCTGCACAATGTTTAGCAAAGTTTTTCAAAAGTGATCATTAGTAGAAAGCAAAACAGTATGCTTATGGAGACAGAGCTTATTCTTTGTTGTTCAAAGTTTGGCTAGAGGCTGAGCATTCTCAAAGAAACTGGAGACAGGACATTCTCACAAAGAGAATTGGAGACTGAGTATTTAGTCCATTTGCCAAAGGGGGTCAGAGATGAGGGTTTTTATTGACTATAAACCGGACTGAAGAGTTTAGGGTCATACTGTTGACCAAAAATGTTCAAAACAGAGAGGTTGCACTGTTTACCAATGGGGGTAAAGATTGAACCTATGCACTTTTCATCCAGAGAGGGAAGATGTGCCCAATCGCCCAAAGTCGAGTGGGCATAGAGTATGTGCACCATTGACCAAAGGGTTCAGAAAAAGACTGAATGCACTTGGGAATAATATATTGACATTTCAAGTCATATATAAATAATTAAAAACCAATTTTTCAGCTACTCTGCTCACCCCTTCTTGACATTCTCCTGCCAAGAGGGAATCCTACTCATCTCTTGTTATACTCCTGACACAAAAGCAAAAGTGTTGTCAAAATCAAAAGTTGCTTCGTCCTGGTTTAAACTGGAGACCAAAAGCATTTAAAGCAATAGAGCTCCTCCCCTCTTTATCTCCATAGAAAAAGAAAGTGAAGATAGTTAATAATAATAATAATATCACGCGCTAAGTTACATAGTATAAATCATTATAGAAAAATATTAGCCCTTGTCCTTCCTACTCCTATAGCAACCTGTCTCCCCTTCTACTTGACCTTCTCGTGCTGGAGAGGGTTACACAACTATAAGTGTGTTAAAGTAAATTCAATACACTACTACGTCCTCCCTTTAAGCTTCCATCTCCCTCATCCAATGATCAGTGATTATTTGATTTTAAAGCTTTATGATAATATTTGCTTGTTGATTGCCTAATCCCCTAAAAAAGAAAGCATGGTTAAATCTCTTCAAAGATGACTTCCTGGTTACATAGCATGTTACTAGTACTTGTTGCTAAGGAAGTATATTCCTTTTGAACGTCGTACTGCATGCCCACTTAAGTATTTTTTTGCAAAAGCTGGTGTAATAGCAGTGGTTTTTGTTCTTATGCTCAACACCTTTCTAGGGAGGAGGTTAGGCTCAAAATGTTGGTTCCCTCTTCCTGCTCACCTGATTAGATTTCAGGGTTTGTAGTCCTTGAGCAATTGCATTAGATATTAAGTATGTGATGATTCTCATTTATGTTAATTATAGGTTATATCAACAATGGAGGATGCTCATAGGAAAATCCAAGATGCTGTTAATGGTCTAGTAAATGACCTGGACAAAGGAGCTCTTAGAAGAACTCAGGTAAAGTTTATTAACTGAGAAAATTTGTGTGCGTTTGATGACTGGAAAAAACTTCAAAAAGTGATGTTAGTTTTTGAGAAAATACATGAATAAAAGGTGAGGTCGACCGTCTGAATCGTAGGTTTGATCAGAAGTGATTGGTGCCAGGGGCTGTATTTTCTCTTTCCCCCTGTCCAAATGCGTAGAATCCTAATAAATTCTTTAGATGACAATTTCTGCAAAAGTCTTTAAAAATGCCCATTGGTGTTTAGAATTTAATAGAAAGCAGATATATAAAATCAACGACAAACTTTCTCCCCTCATCTAGGTATGGTAGAAGGAATCTTGTTTTCTTCTATGATTGAAATTTCTCTGAATACACTTCACCGGCATAGAGCTAATGCAATAATAAAGCGAGTCCAATAGAGCAAAATAAAACAAAAAGCTGATAGAGCAAAAACAGAAATTATATGCTAATTGTAATTAAGGCTAATAATCTATGGAAGATTAATTGGCATTTGACTCTTTCATTTTTTTGTGTGGCCTATGTGTATCAATATTCTACCATCTATGATGGCCTTTTCCATTTATTTTCTTCTTTTTTTGTATGTTCTTCACAATAGATATGTTATACTCAAGTTTACAATTTTAAGTTTGTTCACAATATTTATAATCAGTTGAACAATATGAAGTAGGTTCAATAACATTTTCTTTTTATTAGTGAGATGAACTAGTGAAATGGATATTTTTATTTGTATTTTGTATTCAAAGGTTTTGAAATAATGTTAGGAACTTTTTAACTAACTTTCGAGATTGTTGTTTCATTTTAGCTGTAAAAAATCTTGTTTTATATAATTCGTCTAGATTTTCTTAAATATTCATGAGAATCAATTTAATGCTTAAATTAGCAGGACTCTACCCTGCCCCACCCTACCGTAACTTGATCTCCTATTCTTTATATTAGAACGGGGTGTCTTTACATCACTCTTTTGTATTTGCTAAATGTTTTGAAACTGCGCAGTTGGAGACTGAAAGGTCCTATGATGTATTTTTATAATGAATAAATAAAAAAAAATAATGAAAGGGAAAATCTAATATAAACCTTAAAACGGAAAAAGAAATATATTAGGCTAAATGGGACTTCAAACTTGAAATATAGAGAAATTACTAAATGGATTGCATAAATTAATTAAATTTAATATGTATATCTACTATAAATGTACTCTATTTTATATTGCTATGACCCGCGGGCTTTTTGCAATAAACCCTATCTTATCTATCTTATCTGTTATTGAAAAAAAAAATTCAGCATTTTAAGTCAGAGCAGTATTTTTATCTTTTTTTTTCATTGTAATTTAAAAAATCTGTTCAAGATACATTGTTCTTTCAGTAAAGTGCCAATGGCTTTATAGCAATTTGGAGTTTGAGAGGAGTTACAGCGTTATACGTAAGGGTATACGTGGGAAAATTTTTGACCTCTCTCCAACAATCAGGGAGTCTTCATAATCTTCTTTTGCAAAAGATTGTTGACATGGCTTCCTTGTTCTTTTCCCTTTTTTCCTCTTCTTCTTCTATTATAACGTATCTTTTGCCACTCCACTCAATGCCATAATGATTTCTGAATAATTAACAAGTCTTAGTCACCGTGATTTAATTTTTCTCTTTAAAGGCCATCTATATTAGGCCAAAAAATTAAAATACTAAGCTCACATTGTGAATGGTAGCCTATTAATGAAAGATGCAAGACTATCATTTAATATTAATTACACTTAATTTTGTCTTTCACAGTATGACATGCACCAATGTGCTGCCAAATGCTGCCTTGATGACAAAGCTTCAACAGAGCAAATTCATTCTTGTATTGACCGTTGCTCTGTTCCTCTTCAGAAGGGTCAACAGTATGTTCAGCAAGAGTTAACACAATTTCAGGTAATCCAATAATTATACTTATTTCTTTTCCTATAAGCTATTCTTTTTAGAAATTCCTTGCTTTTATGGCCAAAATTGGATATTTTTGCTCTTTGCATAAATTTTTACAGCTTTTTTGCATGCTATAAACAGGTTTATCTAGGGAGGGGGATAACTCACCTTGATTACTGTAAAACTAATGTATCACAATTTTTCTTTGTGTTCCAGTAAAGTATAAGGTACTTGTCGGTTAAACGAAACGCACCCAAGAAGTGAAGTAAATCCTAATGAAATATAACAAAACATGATGATAAAATAATACTTTAGAAAACAAATTATGGAAACCTAACCCCTAACCACCTCTATATATTAAATATTTAGTTAAAATATAACTACATTCGGAGTTTTTCTCACTCAAAATAAGCAAATCATAACCAACTCCAGACAGGCAAACCGGTTATTGTCGGATATTACACTGCGTAATTCTTGAATGTGTTTCATTTAACCAACAAGTACCAAGTATTATATTATTTGATATAAATTTGCGTAGGGCCATCGTCAAAAATGATTCGTGTACTAAAGAAGAGTAGAACTTTCTGTTTGTAATATTAACATAAACGTTGTGTTGTCTTAGTTAGCAATATATTCCCTTATAAATACGTTAACAAACCCCTTATATCCTAGCTAATGACCCTTCTAGTAACCCTGGCTCATTATTTGACTGAATCTTCAACAAAACTCGAAATAAAGATGTCACTCTCTATTCCTTTCCGACCGGAAAAGAATCAGAAATTGAAAAAAGGATAAAAATCACTTAATGCCAAATTGGTGGCGGGCCATCTAGAAGAAACTTCATGTTAGCGGTTGTCATTCGCCAGAATGACGAGACCAAGAGAGCAAACTAAAATTCAAAATATCAAGAGAATAGTATATCTTTATTGGCTTCTGTAGCTTGAAACAAACGCAAACATGTCAATATGCACGACAATAAACAAAACCTGGAAAAGAAAGAAGTAGTAACCGCTGCCTCAAGGTCAACATTACTTAGTGAACGAAAGATAAAAATTAAAATATTTGCTTTAAAATGACGAATAAAATAAACTATAACGAATTTTTTATCTTTCCGCTGCTGAAGAAGAATTTACTTACGGTGGAAACTTACACGCAATAACTAGAATAACTTAGTTATTCTAGACATAAGATTAACAGAAGTTATTCTAGTTATTCATTATATTTTTAAATAACAATATTCACAATATCATTAATTATTTTACTATACACCCTTGTTCTTGATAAGTTTACAATGGAGGGTTAGTGCATATATATACGTGGAAACTTATTTGAGGAGGGGGAGGGGCAAGTCACAACAAAATTGATTTCTAAAATAAGGGACAGTCAAGGACCTTATATACCAATTCTCAAGCTCTATAGGCAGGGTCACCCCTCTGCGTCTGACCAGTGTTATGTTGACCAGTTTAAAAAGTTAACGTTGTGTCCAAGTGTTATAAAGAAATTTCTATTTAAAAATTTCAACTAATAGATGAACTTGAAATAAGGATAGTATGACTGCTAGTCTTCTAAGATTTAAAACATCGAATCTTATAGAAATCTAAGTCCTACAAATGTTTTAAAGGTACAACTTTAACGTAAAACTATGTTTCAAATAATTTTGAATTGCCAAAATCTGGACCCAGCCCGTAACAAATCGCTTTTTATTTTCTCAGTAAACCTTTGGTACCAAGGCTACGTGACGCTCCAGAGCAACTCTTGTGGTTATGTTTCACTGGGAAAAACTTCTGTTTTCCTTTTCACGTTTGCCTACCAGTCTCTAATTGCAGATGCTCTTTATGTTGTTGGATCAGATTCGACCTCCCTCCCTAAAAGTGCAATCCAAATCGTAGCTACAAAGTCCTACTACATTTAATTAAGATCTAGCATCTGGTAAGCCTTCTAACAGATGTAAATGACAAGAATATGGTCCTTCTCCCACAGAGGTTGAATCGAGTAGAGACGCTCTAAAATAATAACTGTAGCTATTGGCCAGTGGCATGTCCATATATGTGTCTGCAGAAAATTGAAAGAGAAAGATTTATTGCCCAATTTAAACAATACTGGTTCAAAGAACACTTTTTGAAGATTTCTACTTCTGTTAATACAGGATTATGGAAAAACGTGGCGTGGACTATACGTAAAACCTTCGGTTTACGTATGCGAAAAAACAACTTAACAAAAAATGAACTAGGCCTAAAAGCTCACTGCATTTTCTTCCATACTCACTTGCAGTAGTGCAACTTCTGCTAATTTTTCATCTTTCTTGCAAAATTGGCTGTGATACTTATACTGTATAGCCAGATCCTTTTTATAATTATCAAGCAAACCCAAGCGGCGTATCGTAAAGCAGTCTTCAGCTTAAATAATGTTCTTCTGGCGACTATATTCATGCTTTCAAACCACCTGTTGTTTTTGAAATTAGCTGCTTCATACCTCACTAATCAGACATGGAAAGTGGCAATTCGTCCTTAAACACTGTTTTGCAGCAAATCTCCGCAGAGTAGCTTTTTTGGTCTGTCACAAATAAGGAATGATTGCATCTCTGCTATTCCTTTGTCGGGTTTTGTTAGCACATTAGCGTTTATGTCATTCTACTATTTGAAGCTTTCTTGAGAAAAACAGGCTGACTTGATTGGTTTCCATGGGTTGGTTTGGGTTTGTCATTTGCTGCCACAGAAGCAAACACTTAATTTTTGTGCGCATCCATAGTGTGCTTCAATGTGCATCAGCGGTAAATAATTGTTGGAGTCGAGTCTAACTTGGCCTTTAGAGACGTGTAGTTAGAAATCAAATTTAAGAATCCTAAAAGGATGAAATTCTAGATGAGGGGCTTTTTGCGATGCCCAAATGTATTTGAGTTAGGTGAATGAAACTACCAGAAATGTTCCAGAGGCTTTGAAATATCTTTTGAAACATTCGCCCATTGTCCCTCCAAGGGACATTGACTTTTGATTAACTTGGACAGATTTTGTGTTATAATATTGGAACTTTCAGCAGTAGATTTACAGCACAAAAGGCCCATGCAAAGTCTTTTGAGCCTCATAGCTCTACTAAACACCATTATATTGGGTCTCAATGGAATTGAAAAGTTTACCTTAAACTTTTAAGAAAATGTTCTATATGGCTTAAAATCTTACTCAACTGCCATTGTAAAGATTTGCTAGTAAAAACATACATTCAATATGTTAACCGTCTTCTCTCTGTTTGTAATCAATATTTATCACATGCGACATTAAAACTTAAACAGAAATTATTCCGTATATGAAAGGGACTGTCCCCTCCTCAACACCTCGGTCTTTACGCTAAAGGTTTGACTCTTTGTCACAACGCTAATTTTTAAAACAATAAAAACTTCAGCGTAAAGAGCGAGGTGCTGAGGAGGGGAAAGCCCCTTTCATATACGGAATAATTTTTGTTCGTTTAAATTTTAATGCCGCTCCTTAGTTTCAGTTAAAAACGACTTTTTTTTATATATTTAATTTCTGGACGTTTTTCAACTAATGCAGGTTCGAATTTGGCTCACTTTACTTGAAAAATCGAAACAAAATTTGCGTATTGATTATGACAGCTTTATTCTGGATACGAAGGGTTGCTCCCTCCTCAATACCTTGCTCTTTAAGCTAAAGCTGTTAGCACTTTTGAAAAAGATTCCTTTTCTAATTAAACGGCCCCCGTGTTTCAGTTTTAATAAACAGTCAAACCTTAGCGTAAAGAGTAAGGTATTGAGGAAAGGGCAACCTTTCATATATGGCATAATTTTTGTTCGTTTTTCAAATAATGCCGTAAAATCTGGCTCACCCTCTATGAAATATACTCCTTCCCCTCACCGAAAACTCCTCATCGGAAATTTCATCCAGCGTAAAGTGCACCCCCCCCCGTCAAATTCCCTCCAGACAGTTCCATCCTCGCTGAGAATCCCCCTCCCTGTAAAATTACTTGTTGACGATTTAGCATGAACAATTGCCCTTAGAATTCTTTCATTTGAATAAGACTTTAATCCCTAATCGGTTTCTCGATCACTCCATAAATACCCCCTTCCGTGGAAATTATTTACCAGAAAACAAACCATGCGGATAAAGCCCCTGGATAATTCCCCTGGAACATCTCCACATAAAAAATTTGTCAAAGGGAATGTAAGACAATTAAAAATAATTTCGCATAGTAATTCTGTTCAAACCCCCTAGTTTGACATTTTTCCTGGTATATTCACTCCTCCGAAATTTCCCTCCCCAAGGAAGATTCTCCCCATAGAAATCCACCCCAATCACACCCCCCCCCGCAAAAAAAATGGTTGTTTACTTCCCAATAACAAATACTATATGTGAAAAATCGGCAAAGTTCAAAACTTGCAGCCCTTCCCCTGGGGACTGTGGAGGATCATTTTACGCCTAAAGACACAGTTATTTGATTTTTCGACTATGCTGAACAAAATGGCTATCTCAAAATTTTGATCGGGTGACTTTGGGGGAAAATGAGCGTGGGAGGGGGCCTAGTTGCCCTCCAATTTTTTTTGTTCACTTAAAAAGGGCACTAGAACTTTTGATTTCCGTTCTAATGAGCCCTCTTAAAAATATTCTAGGACCACTGGGTCGATACGATCACCCCTGGGAAGAAAAAATAAACAACAAGTGAACACGCATCCGTGATCTTTCTTCTGCAAAATATACAAAATTTCACATTTTGCTGATTGGAGCTTGAAACCTGTACAGTAGGGTTCTCTGATACGCTGAATTTGATGGTGTGATTTTCGTTAAGATTCTATGACTTTTAGGGGGCGCTTCCGTCTTTTTTTGAAAGTAAGGCAAATATTCTCAGGCTCGTAACTTTTGATGGGTAAGACTAAACTGGATGAAACTTATATATTTTAATCAGTATAAAAATCCGATTCTTTTGATGTATCTATTGGTATGAAAATTCCGTTCTTTAGAGTTTCGGTTACTATTGAGCCGGGTCGCTCCTTACTTACAGTTTGTTAAGATGAACTGTTTGATCACTGCTGCGTGACGGTCTCAAATAAAAAAAAAAATAAAAAAAAATAAATAATAAGAAAATTGTAGAAGAAGAGGTACATTTAGAACAGAAGTAGGCATCCTGAAAGCAGAAAAAACTAGTGTCTATACTTTTTCGCGACTCACCCGATCCCCAAAAAAGAACTGAAATGACACTAACTACATGTGAATGAAATAACTTACATAAGCTTTTAGTTTCCTGTTGTATTTAGTATTCCTGGGGAGAAGGAACCTCTCCCGAAGTCTAGTCTGAAAACCCTGGGCCAAAAATGCATTTTTTAAATATCCCTTGTAATTTCTCTTAATAAACTTTAGAATTGTATGCCCTTGTGATTACAACAAATGTTCGTTACTTTATATCTGATCAATTTTTTTAGGATAGATTACAACGATGTGTCATGTCGTGCCAGGATAAATTGAAGGATAAAATTGGACCAAAGACTACTGAGGCAGAGGTAGGCTTTAAAGAAAAAAGTCTTTTGTACAGGTTGTTCAAGCTGCAATTCTTACATTATAATCTGTAATTTACAAAATATTCCTATAATTCTAGACGTTAAATTTTTTTACCTGGTTAGGCGGACTTATAAAGCAAACTGAATTTTTGCTTGAACTTTATTTTCGTCTTTAAATTTGGCCCATTAAAAGACAAAATAGCTGAAGCAATAGTGAAATTCTATGTTAGCACTGCCCGAATTGGTTTGTAGGAGGTCCAGAAGGATAAGGGAAGGTAATTTTGAAAAAGACCAGTAGGCTATGTGTATAATGGTAGGTCATCTTTTTTGTGTTTCTTTCTCTTTTTTTTTTCTTGTTTATAACCATGGACCGTGTGGCTCTTGTGTCGAATATATCATTTCAATGCTAGTCATATGCATTTAAAACAGTGATTAAAATAAGGGCCTTTTAAAGTTAATTATCACAAATGTTTCATTTCGAGGGATATTCACCTTCAATTCCATCCTACTTACAAAAAGCAGGCACATAAGTAGAAATTGTTTTGGAGGACTGCGCAGCGGGGGGAGGGGGGGGGGGGTTAAGCTCGTTAGACCAGCAAAAAGTCAAATTACATGAAAGTTAGTCAAAGAGCTTGTCGGGGGGCTGGCATAAAAAAGAAAAAAAAATGTAGCGTGATGCTCTTTTGTTAGGGTCATTCAAATTTTTTCATCCCCATCCCCAAAATTGCAAGTCCCTTTATTCCCCTCCCCTCCCCACCAAAAAAAATATTTCCAGAAAGTTCCAACTTGATACCATGCTATGACACAAAAGAGGGTATATTCTCCCAATTGCGTATAAAATTCTTCACTTTTAGTGAAGTCCACTGACTGCATGTAAAATCTATAATGAGAATGTTGTCGCTGGCTTCTAGGAAAAAAACGCATCCTCTTGACCAATCTGATCGTTCTCTGGGGAAATTGTTACCGAGGAAGCTCTATAACATCCCATCATAGCTTTCGGATTTTCTGTTGGCTGGCTAAACCGACATTGTTAATTATGAAAAATAGATTAGAGGATAGTATGAAGAAAAGTGCAATACTAATTAGATTACTGGAAGGAGGGGCCTCGTTCGAACCCCCCGTGAATCTTACAGATACTAGTCACTAAGTCAGGTTACCCATTCTGTCTTACAAGCAAATACATTTTTTTTTTTTTTCATCCCTGTAGTGTATTTGAATTTAGGACAATACATTGTTCTTTTAATGAACTTGTACAGGTTAGGCAAGCTATTTCGTATGATAAGCTCTTAGTGACAAATACTGTATTTATTGTCTAAGCCTTTTATTTTTCATTTAATTTGACAACTTTTTCCGTTCTAGGCTTTGATATATCGAGATCAATTTGAAAGCTGTGCTAAGAAATGCGTCGAAACTCACATAGCATTACTTCCAGCTCTACGAACCAAAATGATGGATGTTTTAGGCAGTAGTGAATACAAAAAATGATATTTGTCTGTGTAGTCACTTTTATTTGATAGGGATTCTTGTTTTATAAAAAGAGTGGAAACAAAGGGCTTTAAAGTCATTTATCATTCACTTGTATCCTTAGTGTACATTCCTCAACTCATGAGGGGAATATAATGGCGTTATGCAAACAGCATCAAAACTTGACAAAAATTCGTTGCAGCAATACATTGTTTGGGGGAGACAGCTGTGAACATTCTTGTCCAATCCAAACCTCTTGAATCTTCTTCCTTAGCCACCTTACACAGGTACCTCCGGAATTTATGTTTCTTATTCCAGTCTAATTTTCGGCGTCCTCTAATTTCCACACGCTCTTGTTAGGTGCGAGATACTCGATCTTTGCCCATATTAAGGACATTTAAAGTTCATCTATGCGGATATTGAATGTTTTTTTTTAGATATTTATCTGTTTCAAAAAAATCTCTATCACAAGCCCACAAAGGGCCGAATTCGGACTTCGGAGTCGACAATATTAATGGTTGCACTAAAATTGGCAAAAATGCAAAAAGCAACAACAAAAAAGAAAAATTGTATTACCATTTAAACCATTTAAAGGTCAATAATTACACTGTAAAAAGTCAATTAAAAAGGTTAAAAAGATAAAAACTGGTCAAACTAAACTTACACAAATACAAATCAGAAAAAGGACTAAAAGGGACATAAAAGGGGGTGGGGCAAAATAAGGGAATAAATACAAACAAGAACGAGACATAAATACATATAAATTAAAAGGGGCACTAAAAAGTGTCAATAACGAAGTCAATAAAAGAGTTGAAAAGATAAAGACTGGTCAAGAAAGGGGGGGGGACAAAAATAAATAAATAAGCAACAAAAAAATAGAACGAAATATAAAATATATAAGAATTACAGGGGGAATTAAAACAAAAAAAAAGAGAAGGGGCAAGAAAATGAGTGCAAGAACGTGGGTGGCACCATCAGGTAATAAAAAATAGAGAGAGAAAAAAAAACTAGTGTGACATTTTGTTCATTTTTTCTGTAATGAAGGGGACAAAAATTCTTTCGTATCTGGAAGTAACGCAGTGAATAGGGGACAAAACAGGGATGGGCTCGGAAACAGCTCGAGGCGGCCGTAAGCTGGATGGGGAGTGACGTTTGGGGAAAATACTTGCCGTCTGAGGGTATGTTATTGCATTTTTTGGAAAACGGAGGCACAACGAAACCCTTCTTCGCTCAAGGGTTTCCAGACTAGCGTTTTCTTAGGAGCAGAGATTATGGCCCCTTGCCTTCTTTGAAAATTATTCGCAAAGCTCTTTTTTGAATTGATTCGATTTTTTCCGATTCTTCGCGAGAGATACCAGGGTGTCAAATATATATATATATATATATATATATATATATATATATATATATATAGTATACAATCAAAGCTTTAAACATCTCGTAGAAGGAGATAAATTTTTAACTTAGGTTTTGCCGTGAAATCAGTGGAGTTGCGAAGGGATGGTCTTGGGGTTTTCATCCCCCACCCCTCCTCTGGTTATATTCCTGAGCAAAACATCGATAGTTGTACTGATTATGTTGAAGAAATCAAGTCTAACTAAACTTTGTTGAGTTTTTCTATGTCAAACGCAGTGTGGTCAGGAAGAAGGACTGGATTTTCAGGCCCATCCCCCTCTTGAAAAGGCAGAAAACCATATACGATTGTGTATTTCGAATTATGTAATGGCTAAAAAATCTCCAAAGCCCCCCCCCCAAAAAAAAAACAACAACTAGCTATACCACTGAATATTAAGTTTTAGTCCAGAATATTTTAGCCTGGAATTCCTGGTAAATAAGTAGAGGTCAGATTTCATTCTGGGAAATTGGTGCTTTTTTTAATAATGGAATTTAACTATGGCGTCTAAACGGTAAATTTTGACCAATTCTTTTGAAATATAAATTATAAAGATGCCTCATTTGCCCTTTGCTCGATAGCAAATTTGGAAAAAGAATGAATTATTTATTTTTAGCTTTTGCCTTAGAACACAGAATTTGACCAAATAACCGCGTTATCCTTCATTAAGGATGTTAGTCTGCGTCCCACTCCTGGATATAGGCTGATTCGATTATGTTGTAAATTTATCAAGCTAGCTTAATAAATAAATTTATTTAACGCTTAGAAATAAATTTATAAGTTAGCTTAAATTGCGATTAATTTTTTTCATAAATAGTTGAATTATAACCTCAAAGGAAGAGTATGAATGTGTCCATTATTTCAAACTATTCGCTGTTGGGATAAAAAAATATCAATGGGGCTGTTACATGCTGATCTTATTTTTAAATGTGGTAATAATTGTCAGAATGTGTAAATTGACTTATTAAATAGTCTGCGGTCAAGTGTGCACTGCAACGCCAAAGGTATATTCCCATTAAGTATTCAAAAATTCAGAAATTTAATTAGATATCCTTCTTTATTTAGGATGTAGTTAATGATAAGGGAGGTCGGGGCTGAACCGGACAAAATTGGGCAATCGCAAATGTCTAATTTGTTTATGGAAGAAAAACGGAAATTAGATGTTATCTAGATACCTCTCAGAATAAGGAATGATTGCGATTTTTTTTCACATTTTTTCTTCTTCAGATTACCTCAAAATTTGCATTTATATCTTTGGTCAGAGTTGGTTTGGACATGAACCCACTTCCAAGAAATATACTTCCGGTCCTAGAGAAACATTAAATTCTTCCATAAAACAGTTTTCTACTTCGAAAACAGTTGTACAAAATTATTAAAACGAAGATTTAAAAGAAAACAGGACGTCTTCAGCTTGGTTGATTAAGACGTAATGTGTGGTGAGAAATCAAGTTCAATGCGAAAACTCTGCTGGATCCTCCACTGGATAAAGGTTTTTACAAACTTTGGAGAAAATCAGAAAAATCCACACTTGCAATATCTTCTAACTCGGGGAAGACAATTTATAGCTTCAGCTTCTGCAATATCCAGAACTAATCCAACGTAGCAGCGGGTTGAGTTTTTTAGCTGGAACTTAACAAGGGGGTAATCTCCCACTGACAAGGAAGAATGGCTGAACGGCTGATCATCATGGTTGTCTTCTTCACCAAGGATACCCATCAGATCACTCATTCAGCTTGAGATCCACCATGAGTCTTTTCTCTCCTTTTCTACCCTATTTTGCTTCAATTTTCTTCCCTTTCTTGGGTGTCCGTGAGCATCCTAGTTCTTCCAGTTTTGCAGTGCTTGCGAGAGTTTGCGTGAACAGTTTCTATTCGTGAAAAAGGTCTAATTATTTCTAGGGTTATTCTGGCAAACTCACCTTGTGGGTTGGTGGTTGAGGGCCTGCGAGCAGGACCATGGCCATTTTTTCACCCAGTTGTAGAAATATCCTTCCAGGCAACGGACTGGCAAATTTCGTCTTGTTCCAAGGCTTTTCCATTTGCCTGATTCGAACTTGCTTGATTTAGAATAAGTTGGTCCATCACCTTCGACGGGAGAAAATCCACTTCACCGAACACATTTCTGTCGAAAGGCCAGATTCCAGCCTTTTAGAAATAAAAAATAATATTGGCCAGAGAAAACTTTTCTAGGTAGGGTGTAAGACAAAGCTCAGCCACTTGGTGAATACACCTTTTTTTAGGTTTAAGTCGAGCTGTTTATGGAATCTTGGCTAAAAACTACTCTGGAAAGGACCAAGAAAAGGAATATCTAAGGGTTGGAGTCGATGGAAACAATGTGGGGCAAAGGTTAGAAGAACAATTTCTTCATTTTGAAGTGAGCTGCAGCTGCTCGGACTGACATCCTTCTTGCTAAATGTACTCGGACCGTGGTCCCTAAGCATCATTCGTGTTTACTTTCTGGGTATTAAAAAAACACAGTTGTAAGCAAAGAAATAAGACAATCAACTACTCTTAACCCTGCAAGAGTCGAGAGAGAGATTGAACATGGGGCTGAAATTCACAAGTAATCTTTTTCTCTTATGTTATCTGGGTAAATATTGTTTTGGTAAAATTTGAAGTGGCCAAGTACTCGTTTGTTCACAAAAAAATTATGTTTTTCTTAAGCATGAGGGTATTTATGCTCTAATTTTAAGATTCATGGTCATAAGTAAAGATATATATATATATATATATATATATATATATATATATATATATATATATATATATATATATATATATATATATATATATATATATATATATATATATATATATATATATATATCAATTATCTACTTTTAAACATGTAGGGTAGATAGGACACCGTCCGGTTCAACCAGAAAAAAAATATCCGAATCATTTCCCCCCCCCCCTCCATCACGACCCGAAAGAGAAATTCATCTGGACTAAGAGCATTAGAGATAAAGTAGATAGCACTACTTTTTCTCGATTCTAGAATGACAAGAGAATTTAGAGACACAAGCGAAAAACTTTCTGGTACTATACTTAGAGCTGAACAAATGAATTTTTAAAGTGGCAGAAATAAATCGAGCTACTTATAACAGTTTTTGCAGTTTAACTTTTGAAAATGGGATTTCTTCCTTGAGATATGAAGGTTGAATGGTATTCTTACTAATTTTCATGAAAATTTTTACCAATGTGTTAGAGTAATTGAGAGTGTCCGGTTGAACGCCGACCCCCCCCCCCCGACCCTACTTTTTCGGACCGTTTTCTTAACCTAAACTAAACGTCAGAATCAAAAGCCTGGGTAAATTCTTGGACCTTCCCTTGAATAAATGTCTTGAAATTGTTGTATGCAATTCTCCAAATATTTTCGTGTTAAGAATTCTCTTTCGAGGATTACGCCTCAGCCAAGTCCCAGCCAATAAATAATCAGAAAACAAGCAATCATTTTTATGTCTGTTGTTTGACAGGCTCTTTTGTTAGTTTGGGTATAATAGTATGTAAAACTATGCTAGACAATATTTAAGTTGAGATGCTGCAATGCTCTATTTCTAACATTGACTGGTCTCCTCTACATACCATTACTGCAACAGATTGACCGTAGCGTCAAACCGATAAATCGCGAACACTTACCTTTTCATTTTAATCTCTTCAAAGCTTCTAATTAACCATATTCCATGAAATTTCTAATGATTTTTCGGTTTAACCGAAAAATCAGTTTAGCAGGAAAAAATGTTTCCCTATCTCTTATACTGTTAAAGTGCAACTAGTGAATTAAGACCATTTATGGGCTCCTATTAGCAGAGCAAATGGTCAAAGGGGTAACTTATAAGAGTGGAAACTGGTACTAGGGTCGACAAAACCGTCATCTAGCGTTTTGCGGCTTTTGGCTTTTTGTCAAAATTAGCATGATAATAAGTGTCGCAAACGCAAGAAACGCAATTAAGTAGCTTGAAAAAAATGTCAAGAAACACCGAAAATTAGACAGCGCTGGTGACTTTTTGTTGACATCAGAGCTGGTTTCCACTCTTAGAAACCCAAACTCTGACAAATGGTATCTAAAAAGGTTGACCTGTACCCTTTGATTTGAGCCAGAACGCTACGATAGTATAGTGATTGTTGGACTAAATGTTTCAAAAGGAACCTGCAAATTAAGATAAAAGTATTCAGCAACTCAGTTCTAACATAACAAAAGTTTGAGAAAAAAAAAAGCAGACCAGATTTCAGATAAAACACAGGGTAGTGATATAAGTAATTTTTATTCAAATTATTCTTAAAAAAAACAATCTTGAAGGTGATGGAAGAAAATCATGGATTTTTGAACTAACAATTATCATTTGGATTTCATTTTTGAATTTATTCCCAAAAATACTGAATTTGACCTTTTAGCATTTTTTATAGAAAAAATAATTCTCCTGGGGTGTTGATTATTAATATGTTAACCCTATCGAATCTGAATCTTTCCACATAAAAAAAATTGCCAGGAATTGAAAAAGCTTATAAAAATCGGTTTTCAGCTAAATTTTATCATGCAGGTGTTTTTTGAGTTTTTATAACCTTGAGTTTTCAGAAACAAAATTTTAGATTTCACTTGTTTATTCCTAAATAGTTTAAATAGTAAAAAAAAAAAAATATCAGAAATTTTTGCTACATAAGCATAAATTGTGTATCCCCGCCCACACTGTTTTTTTGTTGTTGTTTTTTTCCAGCAAACTTCTTCGTAAATGAAAAGTTCAAACCCCAGAAAACTTTTAAGAAATAGTATCAAAGGTAAAATCTTTTCAACTAATCAGTCTGAAAAAAAGGAAATTGTAAATCAAGAATGGCTATTTTACTTCCATATTTTTAAGGTTTGAACTGTTATATCCACTTTTAGTTTTATCTGTCATCTCTAAAAACCTTGCATTTACCACTAAACTATGTAAAAAATTGACGAATATATGGTTTTTACGCTGAAAAATCGTCATAGAACGACTATTTTATTTATTTAAAACCGATAATTTCATATAAGAAAGTAGTAAAGATAAAAACAAGCTCCTATGTTGTTAATAGAAGTCGCAAAATAAACAAAAAAGAAAACTATCATGGAAACCTGATTTCACAATCTCTTTCAGCTTTATAATGACCTTCAGAGATAAGGTCATTGAATTGCGGCAAAATCCTAGAAAAGTAAAGTGAACTCCTAATTCGTAAAACTGTATTTCTTTTGTAAGCTCAGGAGGACATAGCTGTTGCCAGTTAACTGTCACTACAGATTTATGTTGAAATATAAGTACTGCTCGCAACCATTTGTTGTGGTCAAGGACCCACACTTGGCACCCTTGTTAGAAGATGGGGGAGAGGATTTTCAGGGGACCATACCTCAAATTAATTATTTTTAAATACATTAGGATCCCCTGGGACCAGGGACTTACAGCTGTAAGTTTCAAATAAATCGAGGACAACGTGTTTTGGACTCATTTCCGTACTCCCTAATGCCCTTCTTCCCAACAAAATATTTGCTTTTCTAGCCCAGGCGAGAATTCTTGAGAGTTTCAAGCTAATGAGAGAAAATGTCTGGACTATTTTTGGACCCCACTTTGGGGGCCCGTGCCCCATGTAAGAAAAGGCTTTTTCTCTTTTTAAGGGGCCCATTTTTGGGGGAACCATTTCTCTTTGTCAATTTTTTGTGCAATTGGTCCCCGTGCCCCTCGGACTTAAGGATGTAAGTTTAAAGCCGACCAGGGAAAGATATCATTTGTGAGGCCTTCTTCTAAACTAAAATTGTTTTGTTTATTGGGGTTCACTAGAGCCAGTGACTTAAAAGGTATAACGTTGTTCAGAAAGAATTTTTTTTACCCATTTTCGGGCTCATTTCAGAGGGACTCTTGCCGCTGTACAACCTTTTTTAAACAATAGGTTCTTCTTGACCCAAGGACTTATGGCTGTAAATTTTAAACTGATCAGAAAAAAAAAGAAAATTAGATACGTCTGGGCGTGAAGCACTTTTGTAATTCCCAAGAATCTGTTTCGTAATTAAGTTTTAGCGTTGAAATGAAAATAAATAGCATCTATCGTTAACGAATCTGCTTTGTGCTTGAATGATTTTTTTTACTTGGTAAAAAAAAACTTTTCAAAACTCTTTATTTTTTTCTCTTTAAAAGGTGACTGAGAAGGTGAGTATTCAATGGGAGGATTTTACACAACAGTTTAGGGGTATTCGACCATGGAGATTTTATCGGTAGACCTTTTATTGTTTCAAGCCCTTATACTCCGGAAATGACACTGAAATCGTATTTTGGTGCCATGAGGCATTTTATTATGGTGGTGTCATACCAAACTACAAAAAGGGCTTAAATATAAATATTAGCATGACCATAAACAGTTCTCTGTCACTTTCTATTGTCCTATTAGTATTGAGTAATAAAAAATAAAAAAATAGAGACTTATCAGCGTTTCCAGCTCTTTTACAAATTTCCATGAATTTGTTTCCTATGACAAATTTGATATCCTATGATAGGATAAAAACCATGTCACCAGACACTGATTTTAAAAAAGGACTTGATGTGTTAAACACATCGAGCTGAATTCTGCTTAATTTTCGACGTTTTAGTTGCATCCCTTGAACGATGGTCCCAGGATGCTGCTGTTGTTCCCTGTGTGCTTTTACCATGGAAAAAATTCCATTGCTATCGTGCTATACAATTGTTTCATCAGAGTAAGTATATTAGAACACTCGCATTGAACTCTACACACCACATTGTTTACAGATTCGTTCACGATTCAAGCTCCCTAATAACTTTAAACAAGCAGATTTGCCCTGGTACTCCCCGGTTGATACTTTCTGCATACTATCAGGCAACAAGTAAAATGTCATTAGTTGGCTCCATGAAACTGAACAAACTACACGAATATATACGTTTGTTTTCCGTCCTTGACATTTAAAAGCTGTGACTTAAGAAAGCCTTACTCAAGGGTGTTGACGATGAATTTTTCAATCTCGTATCAAAGCTATGTTTAAATTTAGCTGAAGGCCCTGTTCTTATGCCAAAAGTAGGTAAGCAACAGAAAAAGGTCCATAAATATCTATCCACTTATAACAGTCAAGACGGGAAAAACAGCCTAAAACTGAAGAAAAGCGTCTTCTCTAAGCGAGTGAAAGCTTCTTTACACTTTTACTACTAAAATTGCAGTACTTGTGCAGTTTTCTTTAAATCATCAATAAAATAATACTGAACCCTACAAGTTGGCTCCAATAGAGCTAATGAAGAAAGCATTGCTGACAATCAAAAACCACTTATGCTTCAAAATTCACTTCGACGAGTGACAAGCAAAAACTGTATCGAGGAAAACCAATCAATGTGAGTGGCATTGAAAAAAAAGATGTGTCTCAAAATCCCAAATTACCACCAACATAAAAAAAAGTAGAAGGTAATTCACTATTGGCCCAAGGTTTGTCAAAAGTAATGGATTTATTGCCACAGTCATATCACGAGCAAAGTAAAAGACTACTGATGCAACTCATGGAAAATGAACAAGTTCAAATTGATGGGAAAACAAATCAAGTTCCAATACGCGGTAACATTTACAATCTTGTTGATTTGACATCAGATTTTCTTACAAATCGTAAAAAGCCTCTATCACTTGAGAGCCATCTTTCAAAGTATTTGTACAATTCAAAGTTTTACCAATGGGAAAATTTTGGTGCATGTTGAACAGTACTCAATTGGATGCTAAAAAAATAAGATGATGATGATGAGTTTAGTGTCTCATTGGGGTCTGTTGAACGTTCCATCAAATTTTTCTAGCACACTAAGTAATAGTATCAGCAGAAACAACAGATATGATGACACTATAAAGAGTTTGACGACACTTGAAACTAAACGAAAGCGATGACTTTCAACTCACCACCATCGCCACTGTCAAGGATGCAAAAAGGCAATGGACACATTAGCACGAGTTTGTGTTCAAAATGGTTGTAGTTTCTAAACATATTTATTAAAATATTGTAAATGTGGGTTGTGTAAATTCACCTGCTACACTTACCCAAGCGACCGGACTTCAAAAGACTCTAGCAATAGAGTATCTACATATTGAGCAAGTTACACCTTTCATCGGAATCATAGGACTTATGGCACACTATAGAAAGAATAAGACTTCCTTCCCCCTGCAAATTATACAAGCAGCTCTTTTGACTCTAGACAAGATTCAAAGGCGTTACAGTAGACTGTAACGAATAAATGAAACCCAAAACGAACAGAAATCAGACGCAGCGCAATATCGCTGCCTAAGTAAAGAACGATATGGGCACACCGCATTATTTTTTTTTTTTTTGGTCTTAGACAAGCGCACTTCGTATCGAAGTTTTCGTAAAAACTTCGAAAAGGGCTCAATCGATTGGAAATCGTAGTGACTTGTGTCCTTTTTAATAGTCAAAAGTGATTGGAAGGCAACTAACACCCCTTCCACGCCCAACATTTCCTCAAACACATTAAATCAAAATGTTGAGATAACCATTTTGCTCAATGTAGTTGAAAGGTCCGAAAAATATGTTTTTGAAGATGACATTCCCCCCAAAGCCCTCAGGGCAGGGGTTGTAAGTTATGCTCTGGGGACATGTGAGGTTTATATAGAAAGGGTGATCGTATAAATTTCAGAGCGGGCTAATTGGATTGGTATTTAGAAGTTCTACTACACTTTTTAAGATTCAGAGTGATCGGAGGGTGGATACCCCCCCCCCTCCACGCACACACCTCGTATTTTCCCGAAATGCAATTTATAGAAATTTTGAAATGACCATTTGACGTCGTAGAAACTTCGAAAAAGGCTCATTCGATTGAAAATTGAAGGGACTAGGGCCCCTTTTAATAGTCATCAAAAGTGAATGGAGGGGAATTAACCCCCCTCATACGTCCACCATTTCCCCAAAAAATCCAATGAAATTTGGAGATAACCATTTTGTTCAGCGTAGTTAAAAGGTCCGGAAATTATATTTTTGAGGATGACATCCCCCCCCCCTGCCACCCTGGGGGCAAGGGTTGTAACTTATGCCCTGGGGCCACATAAGGTTTCTTATAGAAAGGGTGGTCGTATAAACTTCGAAAGGGCTCATTGGATTGGTAATCAGAGGTTCTAGTACCATTTTTAAGGTTCAAAGTGATCGGAGGGCGTATATCCTCCCCTACATCTCGTATTTTCCAAAATTGCATCTGATAGAAATTTTGAGATGGCAATTTTTTGTCGTAGAAAATTAAAAAACGGCTCATTCAATTGGAAATTGAAAGGAGGTTTTTTGATAGTCAAAAGCGATTGGAGGGTAACAAGCTCCCCCATCACGCCCATCAATTTCCAAAACATATTTTATCAAAATTTTGAGATAGCCATTTTGTTCAGCGTAGTTGGAAGGTCCGGAAATTATGTCTTTGAGAATGGTCATACTCCAAAGATCATATAATAAGGCCTTTGGGGTTGACAGGAGTCCCAGAGTCTGGGGGTAAGGGTTGTAAGTTATGCCCTAAGGGCGTGTAAGGTTTTTATGGAAGGGGCGGTTGTGTGAACTGTAGAAGAGGCTCATTTGATTCGAAATGTATAGTTCTGGTTCCCTTTTCAAATTCAAACATAATGGAGAGCAACTAAACCCCTCTCTGACATCCTCTTTTCCCAAAACACATTTAATTGAAATTGTGAGATAGCCACTTTGTTACAAATAGTCCAAAAATCATATAACATTATCTTTAGGGTGGATATAGTCCCTCAGAACCCATCGGCAAGGGTTGTAATTTATGCCCAGGGCATATAAGGTTTTTATGGAACCGTTATTTGTATAAACTTTGGATCGGATGGAGCTCATTTGATTGGAAGTCGGAAGTTTAGTGTCCTTTTTAAGAGTCAAATTTGAATGGAGGGACGTCCCCCCCCCCAATCCCGCTGTTCCCCAAATAATATCCAACTGAAATTTTAAGAGAGATATTTTGTTTAGCTTTGCTGAAAGGTCCAGTTATAAGGGTTGTCAACCTCTTCACAGTCCTAATGACAAGGGCTGTAACTTAGGGAATTCATTGATTGTTTACTCATAATATGTCATTGAGAAAGGTATGCATGTTTGAACTTTATTTTCCAAGGAGACGAAGGGTATTCAGGTGAGCCTTTTAGAGAATTTTTAGGGGAGTGTTGAACTAAATCAAAACACCCTATGTGTATATGGATTTTCAAAAGCATTTAACCCAGGAATAACTGAGTATACTAATTTGAAAAATTCAGGAAATGAAAAGAGAGATGATCAAAAAGGGAATATTTGCATGCTTCCAACACTACTAAAACTACCACCACTACTACTACCACACTTCTCCATTTACAGTATTGAGGGGAAACTTAAACTAAATCAAAAGACGCTATGCGCATTCACGTTGTCAAAATAGCGCATCTCAAGAATTGATTTGGGTAAAGTTGAAACTTTCACATAATACAGAGGAAGATCATCGCACCAAAAGCCAATATGTGCATACTACTGCTAATAATACTGTTATTGCTACAGTTACTACCACTACTACTACTACTTCAATTGGAACTACTTGTAGGGCTAAGAGCATTGAGATGAAAATTTCAAGAAGTCAAAAGGACATATCAGTAATGTTATAGCAATGGCTAATTGTATTAAGTCGAAACTTCCAAGACTTGATGAGAGAGATCTTCTACTGACCAAAAGGCAATACGTTAATACTATTGCTGCTAGTAGTACCACCGCTATTCAATACTATTGCTAGTAATATCAATACTACTACTGTGACTACTATTACAACAATGCCTAAGGTCATGGAGGTGAAATTTTCAAGAAATTTTCTAGGAGGGAAGATGAACTGAATCAGAACACGCCCTCTGTATGCAGGTTGTCAAAAGGGTCTAACAGTAATATCATAGGAACGGTTTGGTGTGTGAAGTTGAAACTAACAGGGCTTATATGAGGGTTGTTAAACTAACCAAAAGAGAACATTTGCATCCTAGTGCTACTGCTTCTACTCATACAACTGCTACTTTTATCATTTTTATTAGTTCTATTACTACTGCTGCCACTAAAGCTTAGGCTATAATTAATTCTACAGCTACTCCTGCTACTGCTGCTATTAAAACTAAAAATATTACGGCAAAAAATTTGGGATATATAGAAACTGTATGGAACTAAGTCGAAACACTATACCCACACATGTTGTCAAGCGGACTCATCGGAAATGCTTCATAAATGGTAGATGGTATGTATTGAGCTGACACTTTCAGCGTGTGTCGAATGGGGTGTTGAAGAAACCAAAGGTGTTATGCGCATACTGCTACTAATGCTGCTACAACTATTGCTACTGGACAACCTAAGGGTATCAAGGTGAAACTTTTAAGGAATATTTTGGCAGACATTGAACTAAATAAAAAAAAACAAAAACTATGAGTATGTGGACCTTCAAAAAGGTGACAAAGCAATGTCTGAAGAACAACTTACATTATTAATTTAGACCTTTAAGGGTAAGTTGTGGTGGATTTTGAATTAGCCAGAAGGCACTAAAATGTAAGATTGCCCTGTTTTTAGAACTATAAACTCTGTCTGATTGTTGCTCTAAGCAGGCTCTGGGTAACATATTCCTCTAAACGTTCCTTTTGAACGTTTCTGTTTATAAATCTTTCTTCCCAGAGATCTTAAAGTAACAATCAGGCAATTGGTAGTGTGATAAACTGAGGCGTTGGTAAGAATATTTTACTCAAAATCCGGTGACAACTAAAATTTAATAGCAAATTTAATAAAAGGGAGAAACCTCATAATGCTAGTTATAATATCCTTCCAGTGGTTCTCTTCAAATTTGAACGGTCTTTTATTGTGTGAGTGTGTGTCGTTCTTCTTTTGTCCACGTGTGATTCACCGAAAGTGGGCAATGCTTGAAAAAAATAAATAAATTGGTTACAAGTTTATCAGTAACCCGAAATAAGGTATTTTACAATTTTTCTTGTAGAAGGAATTAGTGTTCCTTTAATCTCGACCAAATTTTAAACTTCTTTAGGAAAGGTTCTTGGATTGAAGTTCGACTGGAAAAGACCTTAAACTTTTTGTCTGTCCGATATTACCCCTTCTCCTTTGTCTATCTGTATAACATCAAGACCACCATTTGTATCTTGCAGCCGGAAAAGGATTAGATATGTAACGGACGAATAAATTTAGGATTCTCTTCTCGGATTCGATCTGTTGTATAACATTAGAAGGATCCAAGCAGGGGTTACGCAAAACTGGGGTCCAGGGAATCCCGATTTCTGGGTGTGAGATCTACTATAAACACTAAGCTTAAGTTTCAAGAGACACTAGGCTAGAAAAGGGAAGGCAAAAAAGCTCTTATAGCTTTTACTCCTTGTCTTAGGTTTTTCCCACCTAAACCTTAGGTTATTTGAATCTTATTCCACAAAGTTTATGTTTCTGGGAAGAACCTCATTGAGGTTCTTATCCTTACTTAGTTTTAGATTATTATTATTATTATTTATTTCTAACCCACACTGTACAGAGGTACCAAACGCGGAGTATCAAGAAGAAAAACACATAAAATGCAACACAAATCAATATATAAATCAAAGATAACCAGTTACAGTGTAACACATAATAATTTAAAAAAAACTAAAACAAAAAAGAAATAGCATGAAAGGAGGGGGAAAGAGGAAGAGAGAAAAAAACTGACAACTTGCAGAGTCTAATAAGCAATAATATGCAGAAATATGGACACAAGCTGTCATTATTATTATCATTATTTGATTTTTACTCCCTCTTTACAATACTAAAAAATGTATAGTGACCAAACAGAGAAAAACAACTAAACAAATAAAAGAAAAAAAAGTTACGACTGAAAAAACCTGATAAGGTGATGGTGCGGAGAAAAAAGGATGCATGCAGTGTTTGAAAGTTTTCTGTGTAGTGCTTCCAGTTTTTCAGTAATATTAGGAACAAGAAATTTATTAATAATTACCCGGTTTTTGGTCCAAGGTGGAAGAAACAACAAAATTTACAAAATCTAAAATAATTAATCCGGATTCTTTTTACTCATTTTTCTTCAGAAGGAGAAAAATTCTAGAAGCAAAAAGAATTGAATGGTCACAAAAAGTTGACTAGAGCTTGGCCAGCGCGAGTTTATTATAGTTACCTCTATTGGCAACAATCTTAGCATATCCTAATTGAATTTTCATATTAATATCTGAGACTGTGCGCTGGCGCAAGCTCGGAAGACTATTAGTAATAGAAATACCGAGCCATCAAAGAGAATCTACGAGAGGGATAGTAAATCCACTTCAGCTAAGGGAAGCACCAAAAATGTTATTAAAAGAACGAAATTTACATTTATATAAATTAACACAAAGGCCTAGACCTTAATAAGAAGAGGTAACAGTAGAAGTCATGTTAGGTAAAACAGATTTAGTGTTGCTTTTATGGAGTATACCACTAGTTTAGGTCATGCGTAAAAAAGTAAAAAACTAGAGAGAAATATAACCGAATATCTTTGACAAGACTCCTGAAATACAGAATTTAAAAAGGGTCAGAGACAAAACTCCACCTTGCCTTAAACCTCTTTTCAATTTAATAATAGATGCTGGCACAGATTTCAGCCGAAGAAAAGAATTAGAGTACCAGTATCGAAGAAGCAAAATAACCGATAGATTGACACCACAACCACGAAGAGCAGAAAAAAGCTGACTATGACATACACCATCAAAAACTTTTGATAGATCTAAAGTACAAAGATATATACTCCTTCCCTTAGAAGAATTTTCAAGGAGCAAAGAAGATAATACACGATGTGCGTGTTGACAACCTACTCCGGGCTTAAATCCAAACTGGTTATGTCTCTCAAGCATATTATTAGTCACAAAAGGTAGTAATACATGATCAAGAACTTTACTAAAAGTGCAAGAGACAGTAGTAGGTCGGTAAGAAGAGCAAATAAAAGGAGAATTTCCCTTCCTTAAAATTGAAGAAACAGTACCACACAAACAACTCTCCGGTACACTAGAAGTACCAATACACATCTGGAGAAGTAGGTGTAGATGGTCAATAAGGGGGGAGCAATCTAATAAAAGGTGAAATCTAGATATACCATCATTATCAACATTAAGTTTCTTTAAGTTTCTTAATTGCTTCAATTACGGATGAAAGAGAAATGGGAACACAAAGACGCTGAGATAGAGGGGTACTAAAAATAGCAGAAAGAGAATGAGAAGGCAAAGAATGCACACGGTAATTAACATTAGAAAAAATCGACGAGTAAGAGTCGGGCCTAACAGATGCAGGTAGATAATTACAACTTGGTATATCACTTACAATCTACTGATAATTAACAATTTTTCGCCAGTCTGTCTTCATCACAGAAATATTTATACTCCGATAACTTACCGACTTAAGATATTTTTTATATTTATTTCACGTGTCACGCTTAAGATCAGATATAATTCCACAAGGCGGTTTATCACATTCATTTCAGACTTTTAACCAAAGCTTAGCTTTATTTTTCAAGGTTTTTAGATTAGGATCTAAAGACCAAATAGGTTTTTGCGTACCACGTCTAACACGTTGCAGCGGCACTGCAACTGCCTCGGCATCTTTTAGACATTTAATTATTTGATTGTAATAGCAATCTAGGTCATTTTTGCAGGTCAGTTGCATAGAGCTCAGAAGTTGATTGTGGGGAACTCGCACAACAGATAGCAGTTTTTTTAGCGTTAATACATAGAGAGGAGCATCAGCTCTCTTTCGATTACTTTTTTCAAGTAATTTTTAAGACCGGGGTACTTTACAAAAACTTGCAGGGTTTAAATTCAGCGTAAGAGTAAGTGAGATAGGGAGATGGTCTAAGTCTTGTTCTTCCGCATGTACAAACACCATTGATGTAGTAATACTAGGTGAGCAAATAAGGTGATCAATATTGCTCTTACTGCCTGAGTATAAGAATACGGATGAGTTTTGGGTATAATATGATAAGATGGAAGGCAATCTAACAACAAATCACTTCTCACTGATGAGTTATTTGTATCCGTATTGAGGTCAACAATGATCATATAATCTAGAGAAATAGAAAGAATTTTTTCCACTAGAAACCTCAACGTGTTACAGGCTTTAGCATATCTAGCCATCGATCTGGAAGAACGGTCATCATAAGGCATATAAGAATTAATGAAAACTATAGTGCCCATACGAACAGCCAAAAAAAAACTCATCCGAGTAAAAAATCACCGGCGAAACCAAATTAGGATTGCGCTTAAAAACACAAGCCAGCTTGCCGGATGGGCGGCCTCTTGTGGCTCTGGCAGTAATAAAAAACACATGATGCAGGCTCCGAAGCAAAACGTTAATGCTAAAGTCTGTAAGAATATGCTCCTGTAAACAGACCAAATTAAAATCATTGTAGAGCTCATCAATAACGAAGTCCTTATTCTTTGTACCATTAATATTAAACGATATTATTGAAAATTCCAAAGTCATTGCAAAAAGTGGGAGCGCGACATTAGTTCCTTAGATACTATAAGATGTATGATTTTTACCACAGTTAGCACACTTGGGAGCAGCACTACAAGGACTATCCTCAGTAGAAAGATGTGGCCCAGCACATCTGGCACATTTCGGGACATTGGTGGTGCAAGCACTTTGAAATTGATCGTATGATCGGCATTTGAAGCAGCATTCAGGTCTTTCTTTAAATACGTGAATTCAAAAAAATTGATATCCAACTTTAATTCCTTCTTTGAAATAATCGGACTGAGGGAAAGAGTCTTCAAATTCAAGATTGACTGACATAGTCTGGCCCAGTCGATTTGCACTTTTTATACCTTGCAGTCTATTAATAAATGAAAGGTCGACATCAAATGGGAAACCTCTGAGAATCCCAAAAAAGTGCTTAGATCGTTCTTCAACTGTTGCTCCGGTAATAAAGTTCTGAAGCGATGTACAAAAATCTTCAGTTGCAGATTTATCGATATTGACATACCATTTGTTTTTAACAGGTTTCACACTACAAACTAATCCATGCCCAGCTATTTGATCGAGAACAGGTTTACGTTTAATCGGATCAGACAGATCTGAAGGCACTTTAGAGACAATAACTGTCGTATGAGTGTCAATTGCTGGGGTGGGTTTCGGAAGTTGAGGAAAATTCAACCGATAATTGTCAAGTTTCCCTGAGATTTCAACAACCACTTGTTGTAGCTCATTAAACTTAGAGAGTAAAGAAGTATTAGCAGGGAGACATGGCACCTCTGTAGGTCGCTTTATCACAAACATAGGTACAAAAGTGTCGCTAATGTCAAGAGATCTTAACAGAGAAATAATGTCACTAAAAGGATTACAAAGTACATTGTTCCCCTTACGTACTGGGCAATCCGATTCAGGTGCACTTATTTGCCACAGTAAACTTTTAGCTTCTTTGACTATATTCACGTCAAAAACTCCATACCATGTCTTTTAATAATATCCTCCTGAATTCCGCTTAGCAAATTGCTTTAAATAAAATTCAGAACCGGAGAATATACAAGTTCAAGAGTTTCATCAGAGCTTTTCATGGCTATCGCAATCACCACACAAATTAAAAAGTCTCAATATTAATTCAAGAAAAAATACTGAATTCATAAATATCGAAATATAGGTCAAACTAAAAGCAAAGTAGATTCCATTTTATAATCCTCTTAAAGTTAACTCAGGTCAATAACTCACTTGGAATAAATTATGACCTCACCAAAATAAATCCAGACAGGAATAATATCCAATTCAATTTTGGTGTTACCTCACTGAACTCTGAAACAAAACTGATTAGATCATTTTATCCTTTAATAATGTTGCCTTTTATTTAGACGGACCTAGCCTTAACTAACGTGAAATATACAGACGGGACTATGAAACCAATCAATAAATATAATAAAAATCTAACAAAAATCTTAGTTTATTTACGCTGGTACTCTCCGCCCTTTGTTATTATCTAATCAATTTTAATTAGATCATGTATCTCTTAATTAATCAGAAAGGATTCCAGGGTTATCTCGAACTATCACTCAGGCTCAAATCCTTAATATATAAATTGACAACTTTCAAAGGGGAATTATCGCTCTAACGAAAGTTTTGGCCAAAGGGGCTCACAAACGAAGATGTCCGATGAAGGCTGAAGTCGCAAGACACTATCCTAAAAAAAAAACCGAAAACAGTAGCTGCGCTGGCTCGGCCATGTAAAGCCAATGAATCCCGAACGCCTGCCCAAGATCGCGCTTGAAGGGACAACTGAAGGACTTTGACCACGGGGAAGACTTTGAATCGAAAACTTCGACCGACAACGTATTGCCCAACTATCCCGAACTGAACTTGGCAGAACAGCATATTGAGCCCTAGTTCATCACATTCTGAAAGGAGTGGCCCCAAGAGATCTCACGAGGATGTATGGGACTTAAGTAAGTAAGTAGGGCTCAAAAGATTTAATTGTTAACTTAATTCAAATAGGATCTTTTGGGTTGGACCAAGCAATAGAAATGTTTCACAGGTTCACCACTTTATCTAAGTATTAAATTCAAAAGAAATTTAGACAGGCTAGTGATAGCTTTTATCCTAGTCAAAAAAGGGGTACAATTATTTTATTTCTAGCTCCAGAAGCAAGAATACAAGAATTCGCTTAATTTTTGTTAATGTCTCTGTTTTATTTACTTAGCCTTGTTTTTCGTTCTTAATTGTCATTCGCTTGCGACTAGTTTTTTGTGCAGCCCCTTCTTTAAATCATAGTCAATCCCCAACTTTTCAGTTAAAACGTAGTCTTTCCAGTATTTCGGGGCCTCGATTCTAAGGCCTGAAATGTCGTAGCACTTTAGGACATTCCCCTCTGTTTTATACAAAACTGGTCTAGATTGCTTCTTCAACTATTTATTATGGGTTCCAAATGCCGTTTGATCCTTAAACAAAGAAGTGTATTTTCAAGATTTACGACTAGGTATACAAAGAGAAGGTATTTTCATATTTAAGGTAATTTGAAATAATCGGTTTACTTCTGATCTATTGGAGAAAACGGGATTCCAACTTTTACTGAAATTGAGCTACTACATTTTCACGAAAAATAAGACCTCTTTACAATATCCCTCACTTAAAATCTTATTATAATTTTTGTTTTAAAAGGGGTAAAAGAAAAGAAACACAAATTTACTAAGAATAGTTGTAACTCAATTTCTCCTTGTGCTACTTCTATATGGAACGCCTAGACTTTTGGTCTCGGTAATCTGTCAATAATTTTAATAAATTTTTGAATATCAGTCCTAATGAAAGGAGTCCTATTATAGATATATAGAGTGTAAAAATATTGAAAGTCAATGTCCAATATGTTGTTACATCTTTCCTTTTGTCCTTCTTACAAGGAAACTCGTATTTGCCTCACTTCATGCGGGTCAATGGTTGAACTAAACCTATTTTGAAAGTAAATAGAAAGTAAATATTCAATTTCATCTTCAGAATGTAGTAGAATGTTTTAGTCTTTTATCCTGAATCTGGTAAACTATGCTTCAGAAGTTTCAGGTTTTCTTTTTGCTTTTGTATTTCAA
Organism: Artemia sp. Qi Xiang Cuo; assembly: GCF_049724085.1. Lineage (NCBI taxonomy): Eukaryota > Metazoa > Arthropoda > Branchiopoda > Anostraca > Artemiidae > Artemia > Artemia sp. Qi Xiang Cuo. The sequence goes on from NC_142802.1 coordinate 43,841,267, forward strand.
GCGTGGCGTCATCAAATAAAATGACGGCTCAGTCATAACTCTTGCCCTTTATTGACAGTCATGACTATACTTTGGTAAGGATATTAGAGATATTTTTCCAAATTATAAGTGAGTCCTTGAAAGAGTATTTAAAGATTCCAAAAGGTGCAGCAACAATGGAAGACTGAAAAAAAGGGCAATAAAAAATATATACTACGGGGAAAAGTTTTATACCCGTTCTCTATTTGAAAAAATACGAGTTATGTAAGTTTGAACCTTTCGAACATTCTAAACTCATCTATTTTTTTGGAGACATAAAAGTCATAAGTTAATACCAGTTTAAGTTGGTGTGCGGTTACATTTCAAGGAGTAGTTTTATATAGTTTTCATAACCCGTATCCTATATTTGACGGATATTCTAAATCTTATCAGTAGTGCCTTTTATTTTCAAAAAATTCTAAATCCTATGGTCAATACGTTTTAATCTTATTAATGTTCCTTAGATGGTGCTTTTACTACTTTTTTACCAATGTGCATTGGTCACCATTCGCCCTAAGTTGCAATTTTACTCCGGAATTAATTGACCGAATTTGAAAGAGGTCAAGAATGAAAATATTCTCTCTAAGATTGGGTTAACTATCATAAACCTTATCTCCTCTCTAACAGAGGTCATAATTCTTGACTGCCTCTTAAACATGGCAGTACATATTTTCAAAGACACCACATTGCCCTAATTTATTTAAGGTTTTGAAAGCTATCATCTGGGCCCCAACAGCAAAAGAGTCGAATGTAGGTAACGGATGATTCAATTAACTAATTCTTTGGTAAAATTATCTTAAATTGACGTGTCTTTTCTTGCCAGAATCATCCAGTGTATTCAATAGGTATTCACGGGTACCAAATGTAGATTTCCTAACATTTTCCTAAAAAAAACAGATTTCCTTTCTTTCCCAAATTCGAGATTTCTAGTTCTGAGCTCTACCTAAAATGTCAAATCTTGTAAAATTTTCGGTATCCTGCTATTCATAGTCTTAGAAGCCATTTTAGTAATGTGCTTGCTTTCTTTGTCTCAATTTTTTGCCTGGGTGACTCCAATCCAGGTTCAAGATCATGAATACCCTGTGAGCATATGCATGTGCAACCTTTGCGCGCCGGGACGCATCCCTTTTTTTGCATCCCTACGGACGCAAACCTTTTTTTGCTTCCTTAAGAGCTAAACGCAAGCCTTTTTTGCATCCTCAAGAGGTGGACGCGACTCTTTTTTGCATCATTAAGAGGGGCCCCATCAACTTCCCTCTGAAGAACATGACTCCCTGTCATGACATGTTCGTGACTCCCAGTCACACTAGCCCTACTCCTAACGAATAAACTATTTTTACAAAACTACAGAATCTGGGCCTGTGCCTTCCGGTGGCTCCCCATTCCTTGCCCAGAGGCCGCAGTGCTTTCGGCAAAAATTGCCCTATACTATTTCTTGGGGTTTGATTTATAGGTGCTGGAGCTAAACAATATTTTGTTTTGTGTCCTGTTTCACCATAGCGGACACGCGTTGGAGATTATTCACATTCCAATTGTCTATGTGGACCCCCGAAAGTCCAGCATTTTATGCAAGCGTTTTTTCTCTTTCACTGAAATTCCTGGAATAACTACCTCTTGTTGGTCTTGACATTACTATTCTAAAATGGCCAGACTCTCCACAGTTAAAACATTTCTTTGGGTCGTGATTGTAGCTTCTCTTGTTCTTAAATTCTACTCTGGAGTTTGCTCTTTCTTCTTCAGGGGAAGTCTTGTCTCTTGAGTCAACCACCGCTGCTCCCAAAGACATGTCTGAGAAGTCCCTATACATTAAATCTATCAATTCAAGTTGTTTTTTTCTTCGTAGAACATGATGCATGCTGATTTTTTCTACCTTCTATAGGATAGGTCGGTTAGGTTAACCTAACCTATTAGCATGTAAGAAAAAGGCGTACAAGGTTTACGAAGAGAAAAGTAAACATGCAACAAGTTTCACGAAAAAGAAATAAAAATATAACAAGTTTCTCAACGACATAAATCAAGATACATTAAGTTTCTTGAGGATATAACCCACATGCAGCTAGTTTCACGAACAAAAATCAGCAAGCATTATGTTTCCAGAAGATAAAACTGACATGCAACAAGTTTCACGGAGAAAAATATCTTGATAAATTAAGTTTCACGAAAGAGAAAATCAACATACAGGAAGTTACACGAATAAAAATATCAAAAATAATTTAAGTTACACGAGCCAAAAATCAGCACGCAACAAGTTCCATGAACAAAACCGGTTTCACGAGGAGGAAAATCAATGTACATGTTACACGAAGAGAAAAATCCACGTGTAAGAAGTTTCATTAAGAAAAAATAAAAATATTACAAGTTACTCAAAGACAAAAATAAAGAAATATTAAGTTTCTTGAAAAAATAATTCACATGCAACAAGTTTCACGCACACAAAATCAGCATGCATCATGTTTCACGAACAAACAAACAAATATGCAATGACTTTCATGAAGAAAAATATCATGATAAATTAATTTTCACCAATGATTAAATCAAATTACACTAAATTTCTCGAAAAAAAATATCAAAACGAAATTCCGTTCACAAACAAAATCAGCAAGCAACAAGTTCCGTGAACAAAATCCGTTTCAAGAGGAGAAAAAATCAATGTACAAGTCTAGCGGAGAGATAAAAATCAATATGCAACAAGGGTCGTTAAGAAAGAATAAAAACATAACAAGTTTTTCGAAGACAAAAAAAAAGACAAATTATGTTTCTTGAAAAAATAATTCACATGCAACAAGTTTCACGACCACAAAATTAACATGCTTCATGTTTCACGAGGAAAAAATAACATGTAACAAGTTTCAGGAAGAAAAATATCATCAGAAATTAAGTTTCATGAAAGAATAAATCAACATACAACAAGTTTCACGAAGAAAAATATCAAGATAAAATAAGTTTCACGAACCAAAATCAGCACGCAACAAGTTCCAGGAACAAAACCGGTTTCACGAGGAGAAAAATCAATGCAGATGTTTCACGAAGAGAAAAATCAACAATCAACGAGTTTCATAAAGAACAAATAAAAATATAACATCTTTATCGAAGTCATAAATCAAGATGCATTAAGTTTCTTGAAGAAATAATCCACATGCACCAATTTTCACGAACAAAAATCATCATGCATCGTGTTTCGCGAGGAAAGAACAACATGCAAGATGTTTCACGACGACAAAATATGATAATGAATTAAGTTTCACGAAACAACAAATCAACATACAACAAAATTCGCGAATAAAAATATCAAGATAAACAAAGTTTTATGAACAAAAAATTATCTAACAATAAGTTCCACGAACAAAACCGGTTTCATGAGGAGAAAAATTAATTTACAAGTTTCACTGAGAGAGAAAAAATCAACATTCAACACGTTTCATGAAGAAGAAATAAAAAGGTCACAAGTTTCTCGAAGACATAAATAAAGATACATTAGGTTTCTTGAGGAGATAATCCACATGCAACAGAACACTATCATCAAACAAGTTACACGAAGAAAACTATTATGATAAATTATATTTCAAGACAGAATAAATCAACATACAACAAGTTTGACGAAGAAAAATATCAAGATAAATTAAGTTTCACGAACAAAAATCAGCACGTAACAAGTTCTACGAGCAAATACGGTTTCACGAGGAGAAAATCCATGTACAACTTTTACGAAGAGTAAAATCAACATTCGACAAAATCCATGAAGAAGAGATTAAAATATAACAAGTTTATCGAAGACATAAATCAAGATGTATTAAATTTCTTGAGGAAAGAATTCACAAACAACAAGCTTCACGAATAAAAATCAGCATTCATCAGTATCACAAAGAAAAAATGATCATCAAACTAGTTTTAAGAAGAAAAATATCATTGGTAAATTAAATTTTACAAAGGATTAAATTATCGTACAACAAGTTTTACGCAGGAGACATGTCAAAACAAATTAAGTTTCATGAACAAAATCAGCACGCAAAACGTTACACGAACAAAACCGGTTTCACGAGGAATAAAATCAATGTACAAGTTTCACGAAGAGAAAAATCAACATGTAACAGGTTTCATGGAGAAGAAATAAAAATATAAAAGTTTCTCGAGGACATACATAAATCAAGATAAAATAAGGTTCTTTAAGAAATAGTCTACATACAAGAAGTTCCAGGAACAAAAATCATTATGATTTATGTTTCACGAACAAAAAACCAACATGCAACAAGTTTCATGAAGAGAATATAATGATAAATTAAATTTCACGAAAGAATAAATCAACAAACAACACGTTTCACGGAAAAAATATCAAAATAAATTAAATTTCACGAAAAAAATCAGCACGCAACATGTTCCACAAACCATACCGCTTTTACGAGGCCGATAAATCGCGAACACTTACCTTTTCATTTTAATCTCTTCAAAGCTTCTAATTAACCATATTCCAAGAAATTTCTAATGATTTTTCGGTTTAACCGAAAAATCAGTTTAACAGGAAAAAATGTTTCCCTATCTCTTATACTGTTAAAGTGCAACTAGTGAATTAAGACCATTTATGGGCTCCTATTAGCAGAGCAAATGGTCAAAGGGGTAACTTATAAGAGTGGAAACTGGTACTAGGGTCGACAAAACCGTCATCTAGCGTTTTGCGGCTCTTGGCTTTTTGTCAAAATTAGCATGATAATACGTGTCGTAAAGAAACGCAATTAAGTAGCTTGAAAAAAATGTCAAGAAACACCGAAAATTAGACAGCGCTGGTGACTTTTTGTTGACATCAGAGCTGGTTTCCAATCTTAGAAACCCAAACTCTGACAAATGGTATCTAAAAAAGGTTGACCTGTACCCTTTGATTTGAGCCAGAACGCGAGGATAGTATAGTGATTGTTGGACTAAATGTTTCAAAAGGAACCTGCAAATTAAGATAAAAGTATTCAGCAACTCAGTTCTAACATAACAAAAGTTTGAGAAAAAAAAAAGCAGACCAGATTTCAGATAAAACACAGGGTAGTGATATAAGTAATTTTTATTCAAATTATTCTTTAAAAAACAATCTTGAAGGTGATGGAAGAAAATCATGGATTTTTGAACTAACAATTATCATTTGGATTTCATTTTTGAATTTATTCCCAAAAATACTGAATTTGACCTTTTAGCATTTTTTATAGAAAAAATAATTCTCCTGGGGAGTTGATTATTAATATGTTAACCCTATCGAATCTGAATCTTTCCACATAAAAAAATTGCCAGGAATTGAAAAAGCTTATAAAAATCGGTTTTCAGCTAAATTTTATCATGCAGGTGTTTATTGAGTTTTTATAACCTTGAGTTTTCAGAAACAAAATTTTAGATTTCACTTGTTAATTCCTAAATAGTTTAAATAGTAAAAAAAAATAATATCAGAAATTTTTGCTACATAAGCATAAATTGTGTATCCCCGCCCACACTGTTTTTTTGTTGTTTTTTTTCCAGCAAAATTCTTCCTAAATGAAAAGCTAAACCCCAGAAAACTTTTAAGAAATAGTATCAAAGGTAAAATCTTTTCAACTAATCAGTCTGAAAAAAAAGGAAATTGTAAATCAAGAATGGCTATTTTAATTCCATATTTTTTAAACGTAACTACAAGAAAACTTCTTAGATTATTGACTTACCTTTTGCTGGTAATCTCATTGGGGGAAAATGCGTAAAAAAAATGAAATCCTCAAATTGGGAGTTGGCTAGTATCTGTTGTATTATTTAAGGTTTGAACTGTTATATCCACTTTTAGTTTTATCTGCCATCTCTAAAAACCTTGCATTTACCACTAAAATATGTAAAAAATTGACGAATATATGGTTTTTACGCTGAAAAATCGTCATAGAACGACTATTTTATTTATTTAAAACCGATAATTTCATATAAGAAAGTAGTAAAGATAAAAACAAGCTCCTATGTTGCTAATAGAAGTCGCAAAATAAACAAAAAAGAAAACTATCATGGAAACCTGATTTCACAATCTGTTTCAGCTTTATAATGACCTTCAGAGATAAGGTCATTGAATTGCGGCAAAATCCTAGAAAAGTAAAGTGAACTCCTAATTCGTAAAACTGTATTTCTTTTCTAAGCTCAGGAGGACATAGCTGTTGCCAGTTAACTGTCACTACAGATTTATGTTGAAATATAAGTACTGCTCGCAACCATTTGTTGTGGTCAAGGACCCACACTTGGCACCCTTGTTAGAAGATGGGGGAGAGGATTTTCAGGGGACCATACCTCAAATTAATTATTTTAAATGCATTAGGATCCCCTGGGACCAGGGACTTACAGCTGTAAGTTTCAAATAAATCGGGGACAACGTGTTTTGGACTCATTTCCGTACTCCCTAACGCCCTTCTTCCCAACACAATATTTGCTTTTCTAGCCCAGGCGAGAATTCTTGAGAGTTTCAAGCTAATGAGAGAAAATGTCTGGACTATTTTTGGACCTCACTTTGGGGGCCCGTGCCCCATGTAAGAAAAGGCTTTTTCTCTTTTTAAGGGGCCCATTTTTTGGGGAACCATTTCTCTTTGTCAATTTTTTGTGCAATTGGTCCCCGTGACCCTCGGACTTAAGGATGTAAGTTTAAAGCCGACCAGGGAAAGATATCATTTGTGAGGCCTTCTTCTAAACTAAAATTGTTTTGTTTATTGGGGTTCACTAGAGCCAGTGACTTAAAAGTATAACGTTGTTCAGAAAGAATTTTTTTACCCATTTTCAGGCTCATTTCAGAGGGACTCTTGCCGCTGTACAACCTTTTTCAAACAATAGGTTCTTCTTGACCAAAGGACTTATGGCTGTAAATTTTAAACTGATCAGAAAAAAAAAGAAAATTAGATACGTCTGGGCGTGAAGCACTTTTGTAATTCCCAAGAATCTGTTTCGTAATTAAGTTTTACCGTTGAAATGAAAATAAATAGCATCTATCGTTAACGAATCTGCTTTGTGCTTGAATGATTTTTTTTACTTGGTAAAAAAAAACTTTTCAAAACTCTTTATTTTTTTCTCTTTAAAAGGTGACTGAGAAGGTGAGTATTCAATGGGAGGATTTTACACAACAGTTTAGGGGTTTTCGACCATGGAGATTTTATCGGTAGACCTTTTATTGTTTCAAGCCCTTATACTCCGGAAATGACACTGAAATTGTATTTTGGTGCCATGAGGCATTTTATTATGGTGGTGTCATACCAAACTACAAAAAGGGCTTAAATATAAATATTAGCATTTAAGTGACCATAAACAGTTCTCTGTCACTTTCTATTGTCCTATTAGTATTGAGTAATAAAAAAATAGAGACTTATCAGCGTTTTCAGCTCTTTTACAAATTTCCATGAATTTGTATCCTATGACAAATTTGATATCCTATGATAGGATAAAAGCCATGTCACCAGACACTGAGTTTAAAAAAGGACTTGATGTGTTTAACACATCGAGCTGAATTCTGCTTAATTTTCGACGTTTTAGTTGCATCCCTTGAACGATGGTCCCAGGATGCTGCTGTTGTTCCCTGTGTGCTTTTACCATGGAAAAAATTCCATTGCTATCGTGCTACACAATTGTTTCATCAGAGTAAGTATATTAGAACACTCGCATTGAACTCTACACACCGCATTGTTTACAGATTCGTTCACGATTCAAGCTCCCTAATAACTTTAAACAAGCAGATTTACCCTGGTACTCCCCGGTTGATACTTTCTGCATACTATCAGGCAACAAGTAAAATGTCATTAGTTGGCTCCATGAAACTGAACAAACTACACGAATATATACGTTTGTTTTCCGTCCTTGACATTTAAAAGCTGTGACTTAAGAAAGCCTTACTCAAGGGTGTTGACGATGAATTTTTCAATCTCGTATCAAAGCTATGTTTAAATTTAGCTGAAGGCACTTTTCTTATGCCAAAAGTAGGTAAGCAACAGAAAAAGGTCCATAAATATCTATCCACTTATAACAGTCAAGACGGGAAAAACAGCCTAAAACTGAAGAAAAGCGTCTTCTCTAAGCGAGTGAAAGCTTCTTTACACTTTTACTACTAAAATTGCAGTACTTGTGCAGTTTTCTTTAAATCATCAATAAAATAATACTGAACCCTACAAGTTGGCTCCAATAGAGCTAATGAAGAAAGCATTGCTGACAATCAAAAACCACTTATGCTTCAAAATTCACTTCGACGAGTGACAAGCAAAAACTGTATCGAGGAAAACCAATCAATGTGAGTGGCATTGAAAAAAAAGATGTGTCTCAAAATCCCAAATTACCACCAACATAAAAAAAAGTAGAAGGTAATTCACTATTGGCCCAAGGTTTGTCAAAAGTAATGGATTTATTGCCACAGTCATATCACGAGCAAAGTAAAAGACTACTGATGCAACTCATGGAAAATGAACAAGTTCAAATTGATGGGAAAACAAATCAAGTTCCAATACGCGGTAACATTTACAATCTTGTTGATTTGACATCAGATTTTCTTACAAATCGTAAAAAGCCTCAATCACTTGAGAGCCATCTTTCAAAGTATTTGTACAATTCAAAGTTTTACCAATGGGAAAATTTTGGTGCATGTTGAACAGTACTCAATTGGATGCTAAAAAAAGAAGATGATGATGATGAGTTTAGTGTTTCATTGGGGTCTGTTGAACATTCCATCAAATTTTTCTAGCACACTAAGTAATAGTATCAGCAGAAACAACAGATATGATGACACTATAAAGAGTTTGACGACACTTGAAACTAAACGAAAGCGATGACTTTCAACTCACCACCATCGCCACTGTCAAGGATGCAAAAAGGCAATGGACACATTAGCACGAGTTTGTGTTCAAAATGGTTGTAGTTTTGAAACATATTTATGAAAATTTTGGAAAAGTGGGTAGTGTAAATTCACCTGCTACACTTACCCAAGCGACCGGACTTCAAAAGACTCTAGCAATAGAGTATCTACATATTGAGCAAGTTACACCTTTCATCGGAATCATAGGATTTATGGCACACTATAGAAAGAATAAGACTTCCTTCCCCCTGCAAATTATACAAGCAGCTCTTTTGACTCTAGACAAATTTCAAAGGCGTTACAGTAGACCCTTAAAGAGTATTTTACTCTTTTTTAATTAAAAAAAAACTTCCAAAAAATAGGTTTTCATGGAAAAGTAGAAGGCCATATTAAACTCAAGATCAGCAGAAATAAATTCATGTAATAATTAAAACTGAAAACGACCAGAAATTGTTATTAAAGAATAAATGAAACCCAAAACGAACAGAAATCAGACGCAGCGCAATATCGCTGCCTAAGTAAAGAACGATATGGGCACACCGCATTATTTTTTTTTTTTTTGGTCTTAGACAAGCGCACTTCGTATCGAAGTTTTCGTAAAAACTTCGAAAAGGGCTCATTCGATTGGAAATTGGAGTGGCTTATGCCATTTTTAATAGTCGAAAGTGATTGGAAGGCAACTAACACCCCTTCCACGCCCACCATTTCCCTAAACACATCCAAACAAAATTTTTAGATAGCCATTCTGTTAAACGTAGTTGAAAGGGCAGGAAATTATGTTTTTGAGGATGACACTCCCCCCCAAAGCCCTCAGGGCAGGGATTTTGAGTTATGCCCTGGGGACATGTGAGGTTTATATAGAAAGGGTGATCGTATAAATTTCAGAGCGGGCTAATTGGATTGGTATTTAGAAGTTCTACTACACTTTTTAAGATTCAGAGTGATCGGAGGGTGGATACCCCCCCCTCCACGCACACACCTCGTATTTTCCCGAAATGCAACTTATAGAAATTTTGAGATGACCATTTGACGTCGTAGAAACTTCTAAAAAGGCTCATTCGATTGGAAATTGAAGGGATTAGTGCCTCTTTTACTAGTCAAAAGTGACTGGAGGGGAACTAACCCCCCTTACACGCCCACCATTTCCCCAAAAAATCCAATGAAATTTGGAGATAACCATTTTGTTCAGCGTAGTTAAAAGGTCCGGAAATTATATTTTTGAGGATGACATCCCCCCACCCCTGCCACCCTGGGGGCAAGGGTTGTAACTTATGCCCTGGGGCCACATAAGGTTTTTTATAGAAAGGGTGGTCGTATAAACTTCGAAAGGGCTCATTGGATTGGTAATCAGAGGTTCTAGTACCATTTTTAAGCTTCAAAGTGATCGGAGGGCGGATATCCTCCCCTACTTCTCGTATTTTCCCAAAATGCATCTGATATAAATTTTGAGATGGCCATTTTTTGTCGTAGAAAATTAAAAAACGGCTCATTCAATTGGAAATTGAAAGGAGGTTTTTTGATAGTCAAAAGCGATTGGAGGGTAACAAGCTCCCCCATCACGCCCATCAATTTCCAAAACATATTTTATCAAAATTTTGAGATAGCCATTTTGTTCAGCGTAGTTGGAAGGTCCGGAAATTATGTCTTTGAGAATGGTCATACTCCAAAGATCATATAATAAGGCCTTTGGGGTTGACAGGAGTCCCAGAGTCTGGGGGCAAGGGTTGTAAGTTATACCCAGGGGCGTGTAAGGTTTTTATGGAAGGGGCGGTTGTGTGAACTTTAGAGGAGGCTCATTTGATTGGAAATGAATAGTTCTGGTTCCCTTTTCAAATTCAAACATAATGGAGAGCAACTAAACCCCTCTCTGACATCCTCTTTTCCCAAAACATATTTAATTGAAATTGTGAGATAGCCACTTTGTTACAAATAGTCCACAAATCATATAACATTATCTTTAGGGTGGATATAGTCCCCCAGAACCCATGGGCAAGGGCTGTAATTTATGCTCCGGGGCATATAAGGTTTTTATGTAACGGCTGGTCGCATAAACTTTGGATTGGATGGAGATCATTTGATTAGAAGTCAGAAGTTTCAGTGTCCTTTTTTAGAGTCAAATGTGAATGGAGGGACGTCCCCCCCCCAATCCCGCTGTTCCCCAAATAATATCCAACTGAAATTTTAAGAGAGATATTTTGTTTAGCTTTGCTGAAAGGTCCAGTTATAAGGGTTGTCAACCTCTTCACAGTCCTAATGACAAGGGCTGTAACTTAGGGAATTCATTGATTGTTTACTCATAATATGTCATTGAGAAAGGTATGCATGTTTGAACTTTATTTTCCAAGAAGACGAAGGGTATTCAGCTGATCCTTTTAGAGAATTTTGAGCGGATTGTTGAACTAAATCAAAACACGCTATGTGTATACGGATTGTCAAAAGGGTACAACACAGGAATAACTGAGTATGTTAATTTGGAAAATTCAGGAAATGATAAGGGAGATGATCAAAAAGGGAATATTTGTATGCTATCAATACTACTACAACTACCACCACAAATACAACCACACTTCTCCATTTATAGTTTTAAAGGGAAAATTTAACTAAACCAAAAGACGCTATGTGCATTCACATTGTCAAAATAGTGTATTTCAAGAATTGATTTGGGTAAAGTTGAAACTTTCAAATAATACAGAGGAAGATCATCGCACCAAAAGCCAATATGTGCATACTACTGCTAATAATACTGTTATTGCTACAGTTGCTACCGCTACTACTACTACTTCAATTGGAACTACTTGTAGGGCTAAGAGCATTGAGATGAAAATTTCAAGAAGTCAAAATGATATATCAGCAATATTATAACAATGGCTAATTTAATTCATTTGAAACTTCCAAGACTTGATGAGAATGATGTTTTACTGACCAAAAGTCCATATGTTAATACTACTGATGCTAGTAGTACTACTACTATTGAACATTACTACTAGTGATATAGTCCTGGGACCTGGTGTCCACGTCTGTGGACACCCCCATAAAATATTTTTTGTGAAAAGGCCTCGCCATCTAGCAAAGATTTCGTTATTTCAACGTGCTTTTTGGACCTGGAAAGCCATCTACGATTTTTTTCAGAAAGTTTCTGCGACTTTTAGTAGTGTTTTTGCAAACTAGAAAAGGCTAAAATAAGGAGATGAAAAAAAGCAAAGGTAAGAAAAAAGAAAAAAAAAAGAAAGTGGTGAGAACGAGTTCTGAGAAAAATCAGGTGTACTCTCTTGATTGTAGACAGTGCTTAGATAGTTTTAAAAGCAGTTAGTTTGATAAGTGCCATCTTTTGGAACTTGGAAAACCTCCATGTCCACGTCTGTGGACAGGCAGTTCCAACCGAGTAAAAAGCTAGGGTTGATTTTTCGTAGTTCAAATCTTGATTCTAATAGGGATAGCAGAAGCCAATGATTGTTTTATTTACTAAACTGGCAACAACCTAGCCGCCACTCACCCATAAGAAATCGCCACCCCCGTAAAGTGTCCCTACCCACCCCCATTCTGTCTCCCATACCCTTTTCTACCTTACGTTATAAAAAACTTTTATTGCATTTTTTACAAAAAAAATCAACCAAAATCACAACCCGTAAGTCTGCTAAAAAATAAACTATTTTGCATATATTATTTTTTCATTGTTCAATATTTGGTTATTTTATTTGTTACCCTTTTTATCTTTTTATTTTATGACCATAAAAATATTTTATAGTTATGACCTATATTTATGACTTTTGTATTTTGTGTTTTCTGACTGTTACCTGTCGTGTTTTAGTTACAGTGGTAACTATGTGTTGCTAATGTATTATTTTGTTATTGTATTTTTTTTAGTAAGAAATGCAAATTTGGTCCACTAGGGTTTGTAATAGTTCTTTTGCCAATCTCTATCTATCTATCTATCTATCTATCTATTAGTTTCAAGCTTACTGAGCCTGTTCCTTTATTGTAGTTTCCCTTGGAATGCTCGATGAGAGTGACATGGACCTCTCTGATTTAGATGATGATGAGGAATGGATAAAAAACCACTCCTTGTCGTCTTCAGACTGTGATGATGAATCAGCTGTTGCAGCCATTCCGTCATCAAGCAGTTATGCTGTTCTTCCAGATGTTGAAAAATGAAGAATCTGATGATGACGTACCCTTAGCAACCCGTGCAAAACGCTTGAAGGCTGACAAAGTAGCAGCAACCTTGTCCTGGAGGAAGTCTCGGCGGTTCGATAATCATTGTGGCACGGACGTGGGCCCTAATCATTTCCAGGACCACGAAGATTGGAGTACATAACAATTTTTTTTGCAATATTACCCGGAGAGCTTCTTCGAACGTATAGCTTTTTGCATGAACTACAACTATCAGTTGGCCCACCACAAAAGCTTGAATGTAACTCCAGACGAGCTGAAAATTTTGTTGGCATTGTCATCCTGATGGGTAACCTCAAGTTTCCTCGGATCCGCATGTACTGGTCTGGGAAGTTTAGGGTGGAAGCCATATCACAAAAGATGACTCGAGACAGATTCTTCGCAATCCGGTCAAACCAGAAGTTCGTTGTTGATTCAGAAATCTCAGACGAAAAAAAAAAACAAAAATAGACGTTGAATGGGGCAGTCGATTCTTGACAACTTCAGGAATATCTGTCTCCAGCTGCCACGTGACAGTAACTGTTAAATTGACAAACAGATGATACCCTTCCAGGGTATGTCGATTCTCAAGCACTATGTCCCCAACAAGCACAATCCGGTTGGATTAAAGAATTTTGTCCTCGCCAGCTCCTCAGGGCTGATACTCGACTTCCAAATCTACCAGGAAGCCACCACCCTGGGAGAACAGCTGGTAGCTCATGGCTTGTCAGCTGGGATCGTACTGCGCTTGTCTGAGATCCTACCAGAAGGTACATACCTCTATTTTGACCGATTCTTCTCGTCTGTTAAGCTCCTCGACATGCTGGCTGAAGGAAAAATAAATGCGACCGGAACTATCATGAAGAACTGTTTGGGTGCCAACGGCCCAACACTTTTTACCGAAACAGAAATGAAAAGAAAGGGCAGAGGAACCACTGTCATGTCTGTGCGCTCAGATAGAAAAGTAGCCGTGACCCAGTGGTATGATAACAAAGTGGTTCTCCTGTCTTCAAACTGCAAAGGAATAGAAGAGGAGAAAGAGGTCAAACGGTATGACAAGCGCCAGAGGTCTTACGTGCAGGTCAAATTTCCACGAGTAGTCTCTGACTGCAACACCTACATGGATAGGGCCGACCTTGTGGACTGTATGGTTAGCTACTACCAGTTGGAGACAGATACTAAAAAATGGACTGTGCGCGTGTTTCATCATTTTGTCGATGCTGCACTATCCAATGTATTTCATGAGCTGAGGGGCCATGGCCCAGAAGTTTCGGGTGACCTCAAACACCTCATTGATCTTCGTTTCAACGTGGCCGAGTTTTTGCTCAATTCTGGAAGATCGGAGTCACGAGTTCAAGAAAATAGCAACGAAGAGCCATTGGGTGAAACTCAACACCGTGTTTTGAGTGAGAAAAAGAGGCCAATCCCTCCACCATATGCCAGAGCTGCACTGCATCTACCAGAATTTTGTGACTTGGCGAATGCAGCCCGATGCAGAAGGCCTGGATGCTGCAAAAGGTCAAGATGGATGTGCTCGCAGTGTAAAATCATTCTCTGCTTGACACGAGACAACAACTGCTTCAAGAAATTTCATGAAGAGTAATGTTTTGTTTTCAACGTTTTGACATATCTCTTTTAATAGACGAAACAGATTTTTACTATACTCTTAGCTCGATAGGGACGCAATGTCCACACCTGTGGACATCCTCCAGAGGGAGGGAGGGGGGTCAATTTTTTTTTTTAGTTGATCAATGGTCAAAATGATTTTTTTTAAGTCAACTACAAAGAAATGAACATAATCAGAAAAGTATTTCTATGGTCAGGTCTCAGGAGGATATCGATACTAGTACTGTGACTACTATTACAACAATGCCTAAGGTCATGGAGGGGAAATTTTCAAGAAATTTTCTAGGAGGGAAGATGAACTGAATCAGAACACGCCCTCTGTATGCAGGTTGTCAAAATGGTCTAACAGCAATATCATAGGAACAGTTTGGTGTGTGAAGTTGAAACTAACAGGGCTTATATGAGGGATGTTAAATTAACCAAAAGAGAACATTTGCATCCTAGTGCTACTGCTTCTACTCATACAACTGCTACTTTTATCATTTTTATTAGTTCTATTACTACTGCTGCCACTAAAGCTTAGGCTATAATTAATTCTACAGCTACTCCTGCTACTGCTGCTATTAAACTAAAGATATTACGGCAAAAAATTTGGGATAAATAGAAACTGTATGGAACTAAACCGAATCACACTATGCCCACAGAGGTTGTAAAGCGGACGCATCAGAAATGCTTCAGAAATGTTTGATGGTATGCATTGAGCTGAAACTTTCAGCGTGTGTCAAAGGGGTTGTTGAAGAAACCAAAGGTGTTATGCGCATACTGCTACTAATGCTGCTACAACTATTGCTACTGGACAAGCCAAGGGTATTAAGGTGAAGCTTTTAAGGAATATTTAGCCGGACATTGAACTAAATAAAAAAAACAAAAACTATGAGCATGTGAACTTTCAAAAAGGTGACAAAGCAATATCCGAATAACAACTTACATTGTTAATTTAGACCTTTAAGGGTAAGTTGTGGTGGATTTTGAACTAGTCAGAAGGCACTAAAATGTAAGATTGCCCTATTTTTAGAACTATAAACTCAGTCTGATTGTTGCTCTAAGGTGGCTCTGGGAAACATATTCCTCTAAACGTTCCTTTTGAACGTTTCTGTTTATAAATCTTTCTTCCCAGAGATCTTAAAGTAAAAATCAGGCAATTGGTAGCGTGATAAACTGAGGCGTTGGTAAGAATATTTTACTCAAAATCCGGTGACAACTAAAATTTAATAGCAAATTTAATAAAAGGGAGAAACCTCATAATGCTAGTTATAATATCCTTCCAGTGGTTCTCTTCAAATTTGAACGGTCTTTTATTGTGTGAGTGTGTGTCGTTCTTCTTTTGTCCACGTGTGATTCACCGAAAGTGGGCAATGCTTGAAAAAAATAAATAAATTGGTTACAAGTTTATCAGTAACCCGAAATAAGGTATTTTACAATTTTTCTTGTAGAAGGAATTAGTGTTCCTTTAATCTCGACCAAATTTTAAAGTTCTTTAGGAAAGGTTCTTGGATTGAAGTTCGACTGGAAAAGACCTTAAACTTTTTGTCTGTCCGATATTACCCCTTCTCCTTTGTCTATCTGTATAACATCAAGACCACCATTTGTATCTTGCAGCCGGAAAAGGATTAGATATGTAACGGACGAATAAATTTAGGATTCTCTTCTCGGATTCGATCTGTTGTATAACGTTAGAAGGATCCAAGTAGGGGTTACGCAAAACTGGGGTCCAGGGAATTCCAATTTCTGGTTGTGAGATATATTATAAATACTAAGCTCAAGTTCCAAGAGACACTAGGCTGGAAAAGGGAAGGCACAAAACTCTTCTAGCTTTTACTCATTGTTTTAGGCTTTTCCCTCCTAAACCTTAGGTTATTTGAATCTTATTCCACAAAGTTTATGTTTCTGGGAAGAACCTCATTGACGTTCTTGTCCTTACTTAGTTTTAGATTATTGTTATTATTATTTATTTCTAACCCACACTGTACAGAGGTACAATGCGCGGAGTATCACGAGGAAAAGCACATAAAATACAACACAACAATATATATAAATCAAAGATTACCAGTTACAGTGTAACACATAATAATTTAAAAAAACTAAAACAAAAAAGAAATAACATGAAAGGAGGGGGAAAAGAGGAAGAGAGAAAAAAACTGACAACTTGCAGAGTCTAATAAGCAGTAATATGCAGAAATATGGATACAAGCTGTCACTATTGTTATCATTATTTGATTTTTACTCACTCTTTACAATACTAAAAAATTTATAATGACGAAACTGAGAAAAACAACTAAACAAATAAAAGAAAAATAACTTACGACTGAAAAAACCTGATAAGGTGATGGTGCGGAGAAAAAAGGATACAAGCAGTATTTTAAAGTTTTCTGTGTAGTTCTTCCAGTTTTTCAGTAATATTAGGAACAAGAAATTTATTAATAATTACCTGGTTTTTGGTCCAAGGTGGAAGAAACAACAAAATTTATAAAATATAAAATAATTAATCCGGATTCTTTTTACTCATTTTTCTTCAGAAGGAGAAAAATTCTAGAAGCAAAAAGAATTGAATGGTCACAAAAAGTTGACTAGAGCTTGGCCAGCGCGAGTTTATTATAGTTACCTCTATTGGCAACAATCTTAGCATATCCTAATTGAATTTTCATATTAATATCTGAGACTGTGCGCTGGCGCAAGCTCGGAAGACTATTAGTAATAGAAATACCGAGCCATCAAAGAGAATCTACGAGAGGGATAGTAAATCCACTTCAGCTAAGGGAAGCACTAGAAATGTTATTAAAAGAAAGAAATTTACATTTATCTACATTAAGAGAAAGGCCTATGTCTGAAAAAGAAGTGACAACATAAGAAACCATGCTAGATAAACCAGTTTTAGTACGGTTTATAAGAAGCAGATCATCAGCATAAGCCAGGTATGAAACAGCAGAAAAACCGGAGAGATAGGTAGCCGATATCTTTGCCAGAACTCCTGAAATACATAAATTAAAAAAGGTCAGAGACAAAACTCGACCTTGCCTTAAACCTCTTTTCAATTTAATAATAGATGCTGGTAAAGATTTCAGCCAAAGAAAAGAATTAGAGTACCAGTACCAAAGAAGCAAAATAACCGATAGATTGACACCGCAACCACGAAGAGCAGAAAAAAGCTGACTATGACATACACTATCAAAAACTTTTGATAGATCTAAAGTACAAAGATATATACTCCTTCCCTTAGAAGAATTTTCAAGGAGCAAAGAAGATAATACACGATGTGCATGTTGACAACCTACTCCGGGCTTAAATCCAAACTGGTTATCTCTCTCAAGCACATTATTAGTCACACAAGGTAGTAATACAGGCTCAAGAGGTTTATTGAAAGTGCACGAGACAGTAATAGGTCAGTAAGAAGAGCAACTTAAGGGAGAATTTCCCCTCTATAAAATTGAAGAAACAGTACCACACAAAAACTCTCCGGTACACTAAAAGTACAAATACACATCAGGAAATGTAGGTGTATTCTTTGACACTGTAAAATCCATACCACGATAACGCATTAACTTAAGATATTTTTTATATTGACTGCGCGTCGTAAGGAACTCGTATAGCAGACAACATGCTTGTTAGTGTAAACGCATAGAGAGGAACATCAGCTTTCTTCCAATTACTTTTTTCAAACCATTTTGACGACCGGGATACTTTACAAAAACTTCCAGGGTTTAAATTCAGCGCAAGAGTAAGTGAGATAGGGAGATGGTCCAAGTCTTGTTCTTCCGCATGTACAAACACCATTGATGTAGTAATACTAGGTGAACAAATAATGTGATCAATATTGCTCTTACTGCCTGAATGGTGAATATAAGAATACGGATAAGTTTTGGGTATAATATGATAAGATGGAAGGCAATCTAACAACAAATGACTTCTCATTGATGAGTTATTTATATCCGTATTGAAGTCACCAATGATCATATAATCTAGAGAAATAGAAAGAATTTTTTTCCACTAGAAACTTCAACGTGTTACAGGCTTTAGCATATCTAGCCATCGATCTGGAAGAAAGGTCATCATAAGGCATATAAGAATTAATGATAACTATAGTGCCCATACGAACAGCCAAAAAATACTCATCCGAGTAAAAAATCACCGGCGAAACCAAATTAGGATTGCGCTTAAAAACACAAGCCAGCCCGCCGGATGGGCGGCCTCTTGTGGCTCTGGCAGTAGTAAAAAACACATGATGCAGGCTCCGAAGCAAAACGTTAATGCTAAAGTCTGTAAGAATATGCTCCTGTAAACAGACCAATTTAAAATCATTGTAGAGCTCATCAATAACGAAGTCCTTATTCTTTGTACCATTAATATTAAACGATATTATTGAAAATTCCAAAGTCATTGCAAAAAGTGGGAGCGCGACATTAGTTCCTTAGATACTATAAGATGTATGATTTTTACCACAGTTAGCACACTTGGGAGCAGCACTACAAGGACTATCCTTAGTAGAAAGATGTGGCCCAGCACATCTGGCACATTTCGGGACATTGGTGGTGCAAGCACTTTGAAAGTGATCGTATGATCGGCATTTGAAGCAGCATTTAGGTATTTCTTTAAATACGTGAATTCAAAAAAATTCATATCCAACTTTAATTTCTTCTTTGAAATAAGCAGACTGAGTGAAGGAGTCTTCAAATTCAAGCTTGACTGACATAGTCTGGCCCAGTCGATTTGCACTTATTATACATCTCAGTCTATTAAATAACTGAAAGGTCAACATACACTGGGAAACCTCTGAGAATCCCAAAAAAGCGCTTGGATCGTACTTTAACTGTTGCTCCGGTAATAAAGTTCTAAACCGATGTACAAAAATCTTCAGTTGCAGATTTATCGATATTGACATACCATTTGTCTTTAACAGGTTTCACACTACAAACTAATTCATGCCCAGCTATTTGATCGAGAACAGATTTGCGTTTATTCGGATCAGACAGATCTGAAGGCACTTTAGAGACAATAACTGTCGTATGAGTGTCAATTGCTGGGGTGGGTTTCGGAAGTTGAGGAAAATTCAACTGAAAATTGTCAAGTTTCCCTGACATTTCAACAACCACTTGTTGTAGCTCATTAAACTTAGAGAGTAAAGAAGTAGTAGCAGGGAGACATGGCACCTCTGTAGGTCACTTTATCACAAACATAGGTACAAAAGTGTCGCTACTGTCAAGAGATCTTAACAGAGAAATAATGTCACTAAAATGATTACAAAGTACATTGTTCCCCTTACGTACTGGGCAATCCGATTCAGGTGCACTTATTTGCCACGGTAAACTTTTAGCTTCTTTGACTATATTCACGTCAAAAACTCCATACCATGTCTTTTAATAATATCCTCCTGAATTCCGCTTAGCAAATTGCTTTAAATAAAATTCAGAACCGGAGAATATACAAGTTCAAGAGTTTCGTCAGAGCTTTACATGTCTATTACAATCGCCACAAAAATTAAACAGTCAATATTAATTCAAGAAAAAATACTAAATTAATAAATATGGAAATATAGGTCAAAACTAAAAGCAAAGTAGATTTCATTTTATAATCCTCTTAATGTTAACTTAGGTCAACAACTCACTTGGAATAAATTATAACCTCACCAAAATAAATCCAGACAGGAATAATATCCAATTCAATTTTGGTGTTACCTCACTGAACTCTGAAACGAAACTGATTAGATTATTTTATCCTTTAATAATGTTGCCTTTTATTTAGACGGACCTAGCCTTAACTAACGTGAAATATAAAGACGGGACTATGAAACCAATCAATAAATATAATAAAAATCTAACAAAAATCTTAGTTTATTTACGCTGGTACTCTCCGCCCTTTGTTATTATCTAATCAATTTTAATTAGATCACGTATCTCTTAATTAATCAGAAAGGATTCCAGGGTTATCTCGAACTATCACTCAGGCTCAAATCCTTAATATATCAATTGACAACTTTCCAAGGGGAATTATCGCTCTAACGAAAGTTTTGGCCAAAGGGGCTCACAAACGAAGAAGTCCGATGAAGGCTGAAGTCGCAAGACACTATCCTGAAAAAAAAAAACCTAAAACAGTAGCTGCTCTGGCTCGGCCATGTAAAGCCAATGAATCCCGAACGCCTGCCCAAGATCGCGCTTGAAGGGACAACTGAAGGACTTTGACCATGGTGAAGACTTTGAATCGAAAACTTCGACCGACAACGTATTGCCCAACTATCCCGAACTGAACTTGGCAGAACAGCATATTGAGCCCTAGTTCATCACATTCTGGAAGGAGCGGCCCCAAGAGATCCCACGAGGATGTATGGGACTTAAGTAAGTAAGTAGGGCTCAAAAGATTTAATTGTTAACTTAATTCAAATAGGATCTTTTGTGTTCGACCAAGCAACAGAAATTTTTTAGTTTCTCAACTTTATCTAAGTATTACATTCGAAGGAAATTTAGACAGGCTAGTTATAGCTTTTATGCTAGTCAAAAAAGGGGTACAATTATTTTGTTTCTAGCTCCAGAGGCAAGAATACAAGAATACGCTAAATTTTTGTTAATGTCTCTGTTTTATTTACTTAGCCTTGTTTTTTGTTCTTAACTGTCATTCGCTCGAGACTAGTTTTTTGTGCAGCCCCTTCTTTAAATCATAGTCAATCCCCAACTTTTCAGTTAAAACGTAGTCTTTCCAGTATTTCGGGGCCTCGATTCTAAGGCCTGAAATGTCGTAGCACTTTAGGACATTCCCCTCTGTTCTATACAAAACTGGTCTAGATTGCGTCTTCAACTATTTATTATGGGTTCCAAATGCTGTTTGATGCTTAAACAAAGAAGTGTATTTTCAAGATTTACGACTAGGTATACAAAGAGAAGGTATTTTCATATTTAAGGTAATTTGAAATAATCGGTTTACTTCTGATCTATTGGAGAAAACGGGATTCCAACTTTTACTGAAATTGAGTTACTACATTTTCACGAAAAATAAGACCTCTTTACAATATCCCTCACTTAAAATCTTATTATAATTTTTGTTTTAAAAGGGGTAAAAGAAAAGAAACACAAATTTACTAAGAATCACTGTAACTCAATTTCTCCTTGTGCTACTTCTATATGGAACGCCTAGACTTTTGGTCTCGGTAATCTGTCAATAATTTTATTAAATTTTTGAATATCAGTCCAAATGAAAGGAGTCCTATTATAGATATATAGAGTGTAAAAATATTGAAAGTCAATGTCCAATATGTTGTTACATCTTTCCTTTTGTCCTTCTTACAAGGAAACTCGTATTTGCCTCACTTCATGCAGGCCAATGGTTGAACTAAACCTATTTTGAAAGTAAATAGAAAGTAAATATTCAATTTCATCTTCAGAATGCAGTAGAATGTTTTAGTCTTTTATCCTGAATCTGGTAAACTATGCTTCAGAAGTTTCAGGTTTTCTTTTTGCTTTTGTAATTCAAGCTTGGCGTCACCAAGTAAAATGACGGCTCAGTCATAACTCTTGCTCTTTGTTGACAGTTATGACTGTACTTTGGTGAGGATATTAGGCATTTTTCCAACTTGTAAGTGAATCCTTGAAAGAGACCGAATTTGAAAGAGGTCAAGAATGAAAATATTCTCTCTAAGATTGGGTTAACTATCATTAACCTTATCTCCTCTCTAACAGAGGTCATAATTCTTGACTGCCTCTTAAACATGGCAGTACATATTTTCAAAGACACCACATTGCCCTAATTTATTTAAGGTTTTGAAAGCTATCATCTGGGCCCCAACAGCAAAAGAGTCAAATGTAGGTAACGGATGATTCCATTAACTAATTCTTTGGTAAAATTATCTTAAATTGACGTGTCTTTTCTTGCCAGAATCATCCAGTGTATTCAATAGGTATTCACGGGTACCAAATGAAAATTTCCTAACATTTTCCTAAAAAAAAACAGATTTCCTTTCTTTCCCAAATTCGACATTTCTGGTTCTGAGGTCTACCTAAAATGTCAAATTTTGTAAAATTTTCGGCATCCTGCTATTCATATTTTTAGAAGCCGTTTCAGTAATGTGCTTGCTTTCTTTGTCTCAATTTTTTGCCTGGGAGACTCCAATCCAGGTTCATGATCATGAATACTCTGTGAGCATATGCATGTGCAACCTTTGCGCGCCGGGACGCAACCCTTTTTTGCATCCCTACGGACGCAAACCTTTTTTTGCTTCCTTAAGAGCTAAACGCAAGCCTTTTTTGCATCCTTAAGAGGTGGATGCGACCCTTTCTTGCATCCTTAAGAGGGGCCCCATCAACTTCCCTCTGAAGAACATGACTCCCTGTCATGAAATATCCGTGACTCCCAATCACACTAGGCCTAATCCTAATGAATAAACTATTTTTACAAAACTACAGAATCTGGGCCTGTGCCTTCCGGTGGCTCCCCATTCCTTGCCCAGAGGCCACAGTACTTTCGGGAAAAATTGCCCTAAAAATTTTCTTGGGGTTTGGTTTATAGGTGCTGGAGCTAAACAATATTTTGCTTTGTGTCCTGTTTCACCACAGCGGACACACGTTGGAAGTTTTTCACATTCTAATTGTCTATGTGGACCCCCGAAAGTCCAGCATTTTATGCAAGCGTTTTTTCTCTTTCACTGAAATTCCTGGAATAATTACCTCTTGTTGGTCTTGACATTACTATTCTAAAATGGCCAGACTCTCCACAGTTAAAACATTTCTTTGGGTCGTGATTGTAGTTTCTCTTGTTTTTAAATTCTACTCTGGAGTTAGCTCTTTCTTCTTCAGGGGAAGTCTTGTCTCTTGAGTCAACCACCGCTGCTCCCAAAGACATGTCTGAGAAGTCCCTATACATTAAATCAATCAATTCAAGTTGTTTTTTTCTTCGTAGAACATGATGCATGCTGATTTTTTCTACCTTCTATAGGATAGGTCGGTTAGGTTAACCTAACCTATTAGCATGTAAGAAAAAGGCGTACAAGGTTTACGAAGAGAAAAGTAAACATGCAACAAGTTTCACGAAAAAGAAATAAAAATATAACAAGTTTCTCGAAGACATAAATCAAGATACATTAAGTTTCTTGAAGATATAATCCACATGCAACAAGTTTCACGAACAAAAATCAGCAAGCATTATGTTTCCAGAAGATAAAACTGACATGCAACAAGTTTCACGGAGAAAAATATCATGATAAATTAAGTTTCACGAAAGAGAAAATCAACATACAGGAAGTTACACGAATAAAAAAATCAAAAATAATTTAAGTAACACGAGCCAAAAATCAGCACGCAAAAGGTTCCACGAACAAAACAGGTTTCCCGAGGGGAAAAATCAATGTACATGTATCACGAAGAGAAAAATCGACGTGCAACAAGTTTCACGAAGATTAAATAAAAATATTACAAATTTCTTGAAGACACAAATCAAGATATATTAAGTTTATTTAAGAAATAATCCACGTGAAACAAGTTTCATGAACAGAAATCTGCGTGCATCATGTTTTACGAAGAAACAAACAAATATGCAATGACTTTCATGAAGAAAAATATCATGATAATTTTAGTTTCACCAAAGATTAAATCAACTTACAACAAATTTCACGAATAAAAATATCAAAATAAATCAACTTTCACAAACAAAATCAGCACGCAAACAAGTTCCGTGAACAAAACCTGTTTCACGAGGAGAAAAATCAATGTACAAGTCTAGCGGAGAGATAAAAATCAATATGCAACAAGGGTCGTGAAGAAAGAATAAAAACATTAAAAGTTTCTCGAAGACATAAATCAAGATATATTAAGTTTCTTGAAGAAATAATCCACATACAACAAGTTTCATGAACAAAAATCAACATACATCATGTTTCACGAAGAAAAAGAATAACATGTAACAAGTTTTAAGAAGAAAAATATCATCAGAAATTAAGTTTCATGAAAGAATAAATCAACATACAACAAGTTTCACGAAGAAAAATATACAGATAAATCAAGTTTTGCGAACCAAAATCAGCACGCAACAAGCTCCACGAATAAAACCGATTTCACGAGGAGAAAAATCAATACAGATGTTTCACGAAGAGAAAAACCAACATGCAAAAGTTTCATGAAGAACAAATAAAAATATAACAACTTTCTCGAAGACATTAATCAAGATGCATTAAGTTTCTTGAAGAAATAATCCACATGCAATAATTTTCAGGAACAAAAATCAGCATGCATCATGTTTCACGAAGAAAAAACCAACATGCAATAAGCTTCACGAAGAAAAAATATCATGATAAATTATTTTTCATGAAATAATAAATCAACATACAACAAGTTTAACAACGAAACACATGAAGAAAAATAAAGTTCCAGGAAAAAAAAATCAGCACGCAACAAGTCCCACGAACAAAACCGGTTTCATGAGGAGAAAAATTAATTTACAAGTTTCACTGAGAGAGAAAAAATCAACATTCAACACGTTTCATGAAGAAGAAATAAAAAGGTCACAAGTTTCTCGAAGACATAAATAAAGATACATTAGGTTTCTTGAGGAGATAATCCACATGCAACAGAAAACTATCATCAAACAAGTTACACGAAGAAAAATATTATGATAAATTATATTTCAAGAAAGAATAAATCAAGATACGACAATTTTGACGAAGAAAATTATGAAAAAAAACTAATTTTCACGAACAAAAATCAGCACGTAACAAGTTCTACGAGCAAATACGGTTTCACGAGGAGAAAATCCATGTACAACTTTTACGAAGAGTAAAATCAACATTCGACAAAATCCATGAAGAAGAGATTAAAATATAACAAGTTTATCGAAGACATAAATCAAGATGTATTAAATTTCTTGAGGAAAGAATTCACAAACAACAAGCTTCACGAATAAAAATCAGCATTCATCAGTATCACAAAGAAAAAATGATCATCAAACTAGTTTTAAGAAGAAAAATATCATTAGTAAATTAAGTTTCACGAAAGAATAAATCAACATACAACAAGTTTCACGAGAAAAAATATTAAGATAAATTAAGGTTCATAAACAAAATCAGTACGCAAACACGTTACATAAAAAAAAACCGGTGTCACAAAGAGGAAAACCAATACACATGTCACACGAAGAGAAAAAATTAACACACAACAATTTTCATGGAGAAGAAATAAAAATATAACAAGTTTCTCGAATAAATTAATCAAGATACAATAAGGTTCTTTAAGAAATAGTCTACATACAAGAAGTTCCAGGAACAAAAATCATTATGATTTATGTTTCAAGAAGAAAAAACCAAAATACAACAAGTTTCACGAATAAAAATATCATGGTAAATTAAGTCTCACGAAAGAATAAATCAACATACAACACGTTTCACGGAAAAAATATCAAGATAAATTCAATTTCACGAAAAAAAATCAGCACGCATCATGTTCCACAAACCATACCGCTTTTACGAGGCCGATAAATCGCGAACACTTACCTTTTCATTTTAATCTCTTCAAAGCTTCTAATTAACCATATTCCAAGAAATTTCTAATGATTTTTCGGTTTAACCGAAAAATCAGTTTAACAGGGAAAAATGTTTCCCTATCTCTTATACTGTTAAAGTAGAACTAGTTAATTAAGACCATTTATGGGCTCCTATTAGCAGAGCAAATGGTCAAAGGGGTAACTTATAAGAGTGGAAACTGGTACTAGGGTCGACAAAACCGTTATCTAGCGTTTTGCGGCTCTTCGCTTTTTGTCAAAATTAGCATGATAATACGTGTCGTAAAGAAACGCAATTAAGTAGCTTGAAAAAAATGTCAAGAAACACCGAAAATTATACAGCGCTGGTGAATTTTTGTTGACATCAGAGCTGGTTTCCAATCTTAGAAACCCAAACTCTGACAAATGGTATCTAAAAAAGGTTGACCTGTACCCTGTGATTTGAGCCAGAACGCGACGATAGTATAGTGATTGTTGGACTAAATGTTTCAAAAGGAACCTGCAAATTAAGATAAAAGTATTCAGCAACTCAGTTCTAACATAACAAAAGTTTGAGAAAAAAATGCAGACCAGATTTCAGATAAAACACAGGGTAGTGATATAAGTAATTTTTATTCAAATTATTCTTAAAAAAAACAATCTTGAAGGTGATGGAAGAAAATCATGGATTTTTGAACTAACAATTATCATTTGGATTTCATTTTTGAATTTATTCCCAAAAATACTGAATTTGACCTTTTAGCATTTTTTATAGAAAAAATAATTCTCCTGGGGAGTTGATTATTAATATGTTAACCCTATCGAATCTGAATCTTTCCACATAAAAAAAATTGCCAGGAATTGAAAAAGCTTATAAAAATCGGTTTTCAGCTACATTTTATCATGCAGGTATTTTTTGAGTTCTTATAACCTTGAGTTTTCAGAAACAAAATTTTAGATTTCACTTGTTAATTCCTAAATAGTTTAAATAGTAAAAAAAAAATAATATCAGAAATTTTTGCTATATAAGCATAAATTGTGTATCCCCGCCCACACTGTTTTTTTTGTTGTTTTTTTTTCCAGCAAAATTCTTCCTAAATGAAAAGTTCAAACCCCAGAAAACTTTTAAGAAATAGTATCAAAGGTAAAATCTTTTCAACTAATCAGTCTGAAAAAAAAAGGAAATTGTAAATCAAGAATGGCTATTTTACTTCCATATTTTTTAAACGTAACTACAAGAAAACTTCTTAGATTATTGACTTACCTTTTGCTGGTAATCTCATTGGGGGAAAATACGTAAAAAAAAATGAAATCCTCAAACTGGGAGTTGGCTAGTATCTGTTGTATTATTTAAGGTTTGAACTGTTATATCCACTTTTAGTTTTATCTGCCATCTCTAAAAACCTTGCATTTACCACTAAAATATGTAAAAAATTGACGAATATATGGTTTTTACGCTGAAAAATCGTCATAGAACGACTATTTTATTTATTTAAAACCGATAATTTCATATAAGAAAGTAGTAAAGATAAAAACAAGCTCCTATGTTGCTAATAGAAGTCGCAAAATAAACAAAAAAGAAAACTATCATGGAAACCTGATTTCACAATCTGTTTCAGCTTTATAATGACCTTCAGAGATAAGGTCATTGAATTGCGGTAAAATCCTAGAAAAGTAAAGTGAACTCCTAATTCGTAAAACTGTATTTCTTTTGTAAGCTCAGGGGGACATAGCTGTTGCCAGTTAACTGTCACTACAGATTTATGTTGAAATATAAGTACTGCTCGCAACCATTTGTTGTGGTCAAGGACCCACACTTGGCACCCTTGTTAGAAGATGGGGGAGAGGATTTTCAGGGGACCATATCTCAAATTAATTATTTTTAAATGCATTAGGATCCCCTGGGACCAGGGACTTACAGCTGTAAGTTTCAAATAAATCGGGGACAACGTGTTTTGGACTCATTTCCGTACTCCCTAACGCCCTTCTTCCCGACACAATATTTGCTTTTCTAGCCCAGGCGAGAATTCTTGAGAGTTTCAAGCTAATCAGAGACAATGTCTGGACTATTTTTGGACCCCACTTTGGGGGCCCGTGCCCCATGTAAGAAAAGGCTTTTTCTCTTTTTAAGGGGCCCATTTTTTCGGGAACCATTTCTCTTTGTCAATTTTTTGTGCAATTGGTCCCCGTGACCCTCGGACTTAAGGATGTAAGTTTAAAGCCGACCAGGGAAAGATATCATTTGTGAGGCCTTCTTCTAAACTAAAATTGTTTTGTTTATTGGGGTTCACTAGAGCCAGTGACTTAAAAGTATAACGTTGTTCAGAAAGAATTTTTTTACCCATTTTCAGGCTCATTTCAGAGGGACTCTTGCCGCTGTACAACCTTTGTCAAACAATAGGTTCTTCTTGACCAAAGGACTTATGGCTGTAAATTTTAAACTGATCAGAAAAAAAAAGAAAATTAGATACGTTTTTTTTACTTGGTAAAAAAAAACTTTTCAAAACTATTTTTTTCTCTTTAAAAGGTGACTGAGAAGGTGAGTATTCAATGGGAGTATTTTACACAACAGTTTAGGGGTATTCGACCATGGAGATTTTATCGGTAGACCTTTTATTGTTTCAAGCCCTTATACTCCGGAAATGACACTGAAATCGTATTTTGGTGCCATGAGGCATTTTATTATGGTGGTGTCATACCAAACTACAAAAAGGGCTTAAATATAAATATTAGCATTTAAGTGACCATAAACAGTTCTCTGTCACTTTCTAATGTCCTATTAGTATTGAGTAATAAAAAAAAATAGAGACTTATCAGCGTTTTCAGCTCTTTTACAAATTTCCATGAATTTGTTTCCTATGACAAATTTGATATCCTATGATAGGATAAAAGCCATGTCACCAGACACTGAGTTTAAAAAAGGACTTGATGTGTTTAACACATCGAGCTGAATTCTGCTTAATTTTTGACGTTTTAGTTGCATCCCTTGAACGATGGTCCCAGGATGCTGCTGTTGTTCCCTGTGTGCTTTTACCATGGAAAAAATTCCATTGCTATCGCGCTATACAATTGTTTCATCAGAGTAAGTATATTAGAACACTCGCATTGAACTCTGCACACCGCATTGTTTACAGATTCGTTCACGATTCAAGCTCCCTAATAACTTTAAACAAGCAGATTTACCCTGGTACTCCCCGGTTGATACTTTCTGCATACTATCAGGCAACAAGTAAAATGCCATTAGTTGGCTCCATGAAACTGAACAAACTACACGAATATATACGTTTGTTTTCCGTCCTTGACATTTAAAAGCTGTGACTTAAGAAAGCCTTACTCAAGGGTGCTGACGATGAATTTTTCAATCTCGTATCAAAGCTACGTTTAAATTTAGCTGAAGGCACTGTTCTTATGCCAAAAGTAGGTAAGCAACAGAAAAAGGTCCATAAATATCTATCCACTTATAACAGTCAAGACGGGAAAAACAGCCTAAAACTGAAGAAAAGCGTCTTCTCTAAGCGAGTGAAAGCTTCTTTACACTTTTACTACTAAACTTGCAGTACTTGTGCAGTTTTCTTTAAATCATCAATAAAATAATACTGAACCCTACAAGTTGGCTCCAATAGAGCTAATGAAGAAAGCATTGCTGACAATCAAAAACCACTTATGCTTCAAAATTCACTTCGACGAGTGACAAGCAAAAACTGTATCGAGGAAAACCAATCAATGTGAGTGTTATTGAAAAAAAGGATGTGTCTCAAAATCCCAAATTACCACCAACATAAAAAAAAGTAGAAGGTAATTCACTATTGGCCCAAGGTTTGTCAAAAGTAATGGATTTATTGCCACAGTCATATCACGAGCAAAGTAAAAGACTACTGATGCAACTCATGGAAAATGAACAAGTTCAAATTGATGGGAAAACAAATCAAGTTCCAATACGCGGTAACATTTACAATCTTGTTGATTTGACATAAGATTTGCTTACAAATCGTAAAAAGCCTCTATCACTTGAGAGCCATCTTTCAAAGTATTTGTACAATTCAAAGTTTTACCAATGGGAAAATTTTGGTGCATGTTGAACAGTACTCAATTGGATGCTAATAAAAGAAGATGATGATGATGAGTTTAGTGTCTCATTGGGGTCTGTTGAACGTTCCATCAAATTTTTCTAGCACACTAAGTAATAGTATCAGCAGAAACAACAGATATGATGACACTATAAAGAGTTTGACGACACTTGAAACTAAACGAAAGCGATGACTTTCAACTCACCACCATCGCCACTGTCAAGGATGCAAAAAGGCAATGGACACATTAGCACGAGTTTGTGTTCAAAATGGTTGTAGTTTCGAAACATATTTATGAAAATATTGGAAAAGTGGGTAGTGTAAATTCACCTGCTACACTTACCCAAGCGACCGGACTTCAAAAGACTCTAGCAATAGAGTATCTACATATTGAGCAAGTTACACCTTTCATCGGAATCATAGGACTTATGGCACACTATAGAAAGAATAAGACTTCCTTCCCCCTGCAAATTATACAAGCAGCTCTTTTGACTCTAGACAAGATTCAAAGGCGTTACAGTAGACCCTTAAAGAGTATTTTACTCTTTTTTAATTAAAAAAAACCTTCAAAAAAATAGTTTTTCATATAAAAGTAGAAGGCAATATTAAACTCAAGATCAGAATAAATAAATTAATGTAATAATTAAAACTGAAAACGACCAGAAATTGTTATTAAAGAATAAATGAAACCCAAAACGAACAGAAATCAGACGCAGCGCAATATCGCTGCCTAAGTAAAGAACGATATGGGCACACCGCATTATTTTTTTTTTTTGGTCTTAGACCAGCGCACTTCGTATCGAAGTTTTCGTAAAAACTTTGGGGAAATGGTGGACGTATGAGGGGGGTCAATTCCCCTCCATTCACTTTTGATGACTATTAAAAGGGGCCCTAGTCCCTTCAATTTTCAATCGAATGAGCCTTTTTCGAAGTTTCTACGACGTCAAATGGTCATTTCAAAATTTCTAAAAATTGCATTTCGGGAAAATACGAGGTGTGTGCGTGGAGGGGGGGGGGGGTATCCACCCTCCGATCACTCTGAATCTTAAAAAGTGTAGTAGAACTTCTAAATACCAATCCAATTAGCCCGCTCTGAAATTTATACTATCACCCTTTCTATATAAACCTCACATGTCCCCAGAGCATAACTTACAACCCCTGCCCTGAGGGCTTTGGGGGGAATGTCATCTTCAAAGACATATTTTTCGGACCTTTCAACTACTTTGAACAAAATGGTTATTTTGAGATAACCGTTTTGTTCAGCGTAGTTAAAAGGTCCGGAAATTATATTTTTGAGGATGACATCCCCCCCTGCCACCCTGGGGGCAAGGGTTGTAACTTATGCCCTGGGGCCACATAAGGTTTTTTATAGAAAGGGTGATCGTATAAACTTCGGAAGGGGCTCATTCGATTGGTAATCAGAAGTTCTAGTACCATTTTTAAGGTTCAAAATGCTCGGAGGGCGGATATCCTCCCCTACATCTCTTATTTTCCAGAAATGCATATTATAGAAATTTTGAGATGGCAATTTTTTGTCTTAGAAACTAAAAAAACGGCTTATTCAATTGGAAATTGAAAGGAGGTTTTTTGATAGTCAAAAGCGATTGGAGGGTAACAAGCTCCCCCATCACGCCCATCAATTTCCAAAACATATTTTATCAAAATTTTGAGATAGCCATTTTGTTCAGCGTAGTTGGAAGGTCCGGAAATTATGTCTTTGAGGATGGCCATACTCCAAAGATCATATAATAAGGCCTTTGGGGTTGACTGTACCCCAGAGTCTGGGGGTAAGGGTTGTAAGTTATGCCCCAAGGGCGTATAAGGTTTTTATGGAAGGGGTGGTTGTGTGAACTTTAGAAGAGGCTCATTTGATTAGAAATGCATAGTTCTAGTTCCCTTTTCAAATTCAAACATAATGGAGAGCAACTAAACCCCTCTCTGACATCCTCTTTTCCCAAAACACATTTAATTGAAATTGTGAGATAGCCACTTTGTTACAAATAGTCCACAAATCATATAACATTATCTTTAGGGTGGACATAGTCCCCCAGAACCCATCGGCAAGGGTTGTAAGTTATGCCCTGGGCATATAAGATTTTATGGAACAGGTAGTTGCATAAACTTTGGATCGGATGGAGCTCCTTTGATTGCAAGTCGGACGTTTCAGCGTCCTTTTTAAGAGTCAAAAGTGAATGGAGGGACGTCCCCCCCCCCAATCCCGCTGTTCCCCAAATAATATCCAACTGAAATTTTAAGAGAGATATTTTGTTTAGCTTTGCTGAAAGGTCCAGTTATAATGGTTGTCAACCTCTTCACAGTCCTAATGACAAGGGCTGTAACTTAGGGAATTCATTGATTGTTTACACATAATATGTCATTGAGAAAGGTATGCATGTTTGAACTTTATTTTCCAAGAAGACGAAGGGTATTCAGCTGATCCTTTTAGAGAATTTTGAGCGGATTGTTGAACTAAATCAAAACACGCTATGTGTATACGGATTGTCAAAAGGGTACAACACAGGAATAACTGAGTCTGTTAATTTGGAAAATTCAGGAAATGATAAGGGAGATGATCAAAAAGGGAATATTTGTATGCTATCAATACTACTACAACTACCACCACAAATACAACCACACTTCTCCATTTATAGTTTTAAAGGGAAAATTTAACTAAATCAAAAGACGCTATGCGCATTCACGTTGTCAAAATAGCGCATCTCAAGAATTGATTTGGGTAAGTTGAAACTTTCACATAATACAGAGGAAGATCATCGCACCAAAAGCCAATATGTGCATACTACTGCTAATAATACTGTTATTGCTACAGTTACTACCACTACTACTACTACTTCAATTGGAACTACTTGTAGGGCTAAGAGCATTGAGATGAAAATTTCAAGAAGTCAAAAAGACATATCAGCAATGACATAGCAGTGGCTAATTTATTCAGTTGAAACTTCCGAGACTTGATCAGAATGATGTTTAATTGACCAATAGGCAATAGGTTAATACTAGTGCTGCTAGTAGTACTACTGCTATTCAACTTTACTACTAGTAATATAAATATTAGTACTGTGACTACTATTACAACTATGCCTAAGGGAATGAAGGTAAAATTTTCAAGATATTTTCTAGGAGAGAAGATGAACTCAATCAGAGCACGCCCTCTGTATGAAGGTTGTTAAAAGGATCTAACTACCATATCTTAGAAAGAGTTAGGGGTGTGAAGTAGGAACTAACAGGGCTTATGTGAGGGAAGTTGAACTAACCAAAAGAAAATATTTGCATCCTAGTGCTACTGCTTCTACTCATACAACTGCTACTTTTATCATTTTTATTAGTTCTATTACTACTGCTGCCACTAAAGCTTAGGCTATAATTAATTCTACAGCTACTCCTGCTACTGCTGCTATTAAAACTAAAGATATTACGGCAAAAAAATTGGGATATATAGAAACTGTATGGAACTAAACCGAAACACACTGTGCCCACAGAGGTTGTCAAGCGGAAGCATCAGAAATGCTTCAGGAATGGTTAATGGTATGTATTGAGCTGAAACTTTCAGCGTGTGTCGAAGGGGATGTTGAAGAAACCAAAGGTGTTATGCGCATACTACTACTAGTGCTGCTACAACTATTGCTACTGCACAAGCCAAAGGTATTAAGGTGAAGCTTTTAAGGAATATTTAGGCAGATGTTGAACTAAATAAAAAAAACAAAAATTATGAACATGTGGACTTTCAAAAAGGTGACAAAGCAATATCCGAATAACAACTTACATTGTTAATTTAGACCTTTAAGGGTAAGTTGTGGTGGATTTTAAACTAGTCAGAAGGCACTAAAATGTAAGATTGCCCTATTTTTAGAACTATAAACTCAGTCTGATTGTTGCTCTAAGCAGGCTCTGGGTAACATATTCCTCTAAACGTTCCTTTTGAACGTTTCTGTTTATAAATCTTTCTTCCCAGAGATCTTAAAGTAACAATCAGGCAATTGGTAGCGTGATAAACTGAGGCGTTGGTAAGAATATTTTACTCAAAATCCGGTGACAACTAAAATTTAATAGCAAATTTAATAAAAGGGAGAAACCTCATAATGCTAGTTATAATATCCTTCCAGTGGTTCTCTTCAAATTTGAACGGTCTTTTATTGTGTGAGTGTGTGTCGTTCTTCTTTTGTCCACGTGTGATTCACCGAAAGCGGGCAATGCTTGAAAAAAATAAATAAATTGGTTACAAGTTTATCAGTAACCCGAAATAAGGTATTTTACAATTTTTCTTGTAGAAGGAATTAGTGTTCCTTTAATCTCGACCAAATTTTAAACTTCTTTAGGAAAGGTTCTTGGATTGAAGTTCGACTGGAAAAGACCTTAAACTTTTTGTCTGTCCGATATTACCCCTTCTCCTTTGTCTATCTGTATAACATCAAGACCACAATTTGTATCTTGCAGGCGGAAAAGGATTAGATATGTAACGGACGAATAAATTTAGGATTCTCTTCTCGGATTCGATCTGTTGTATAACATTAGAAGGATCCAAGTAGAGGTTACGCAAAACTGGGGTCCAGGGAATTCCAATTTCTGGCTGTGAGATATACTATAAATACTAAGCTTAAGTTCCAAGAGACACTAGGCTGGAAAAGGGAAGGCACAAAACTCTTCTAGCTTTTACTCATTGTTTTAGGCTTTTCCCTCCTAAACCTTAGGTTATTTGAATCTTATTCCACAAAGTTTATGTTTCTGGGAAGAACCTCATTGAGGTTCTTATCCTTACTTAGTTTTAGATTATTATTATTATTATTTATTTCTAACCCACACTGTACAGAGGTACAATACGCGGAGTATCACGAGGAAAAACACATAAAATGCAACACAAATCTATATATAAATCAAAGATTACCAGTTACAGTGTAACACATAATAATTTAAAAGAAACTAAAACAAAAAAGAAATAACATGGAAGGAGGGGGAAAAGAGGAAGAGAGAAAAAATTGACAACTTGCAGAGTCTAATAAGCAGTAATATGCAGAAATATGGACACAAGCTGTCATTATTATTATCATTATTTGATTTTTACTCACTCTTTACAATACTAAAAAATGTAGAATGACCAAACAGAGAAAAACAACTAAACAAATAAAAGAAAAATAACTTACGACTGAAAAAACCTGATAAGGTGATGGTGCGGAGAAAAACGGATGCAAGCAGCATTTTAAAGTTTTCTGTGTAGTGCTTCCAGTTTTTCAGTAATATTAGGAACAAGAAATTTATTAATAATTACCCGGTTTTTGGTCCAAGGTGGAAGAAACAACAAAATTTACAAAATCTAAAATACTTAATCCGGATTCTTTTTAGCTCATTTTTCTTCAGAAGGAGAAAAATTCTAGAAGCAAAAAGAATTGAATGGTCACAAAAAGTTGACTAGAGCTTGGCCAACGCGAGTTTATTATAGTTACCTCTATTGGCAACAATCTTAGCATATCCTAATTTAATTTTCATATTAATATCTGAGACTGTGCGCTGGCGCCAGCTCAGAAGACTTATTAGTAATAGAAATACCGAGCCATAGAAGAGAATCTACGAGAGGGATAGTAAAGCCACTATAACGAAGGGGAATACTAGGATTTTTGTTAAAAGAAAGAGATTTACATTTATCAACATTAAAAGAAAGGCCTATATCTCAAAAAGAAGTAGCAACACGAGAAACCATATTAGATAGACCAGTTTTAGTACGGCTTAAAAGAAGCAGGTCATCAGCTTAGGCAAGATATGAAACATCAGAAAAACCAGAGAGATCGGTAGCCGATATTGGTACTTGGGCATTATATGGGCAGTTACAAGGAAACCAGTCGCGACGAACCCGTTTTCGACGGATTAATTCAAGACACCGCTATAAAGTAATGGAATGTATAGTGTAGTCTTAATTGCGTATACGATATTTAAACTGTTGTTTTTTGGGGTTTACGGGGAGGAAAGGTACCTAGGTTAGGTTACGTATTTAATATATGCAATGCTTTACTCCCTCTACCCCTCCTTATGTGCAAATACTCGTATATAGCCCAAATGTGTTTATATACTATTATATATTCATCCCATTTTATTTTATTTCATTAGCATTAACCAAACTTGACTTTTTAGAAATGCCCAATTACCCCAATATCTTTGCCAGAACTCCTGCAATACATAATTTAAATAGGGTCAGAGATAAAACTCCGCCTTGCCTAAAGCCTCTTTTCACTTTAATAATAGAAGCTGGCGCCGATTTCAGCCGAAGAAAAGAATTAGAGTGCCAGTAACGAAGAAGCATTATAACGAATCGATTGACACCGCAACCATGAAGAACCCTTGCCCTGAGGGCTGTGGGGGAGTTTTGTGTGGGTAATTATTTTACTGGTATATGGAAAATAAATCTATCTATCTATCTATCTATCTAAAAAACATTTTTTATCCGGAAATCAACTACGCTGAACAAAATAATTATCTCAAAATTTTGATTGAATGTGTTTGGATAAATGATGGGCGTGGGGAGGGGGACTAGTTGCCCTCCAATCACTTTCGACTATTAAAACGGGTACTAGCGCTTTGAATTTCCAATCGAATGAGCCTATTTTGAAGTTTCTACGACAACGCATTCTATAGAAACCTTATATGCCCCCAGGGCATAACTTAAAACCCTTACCCTGAGGGTTGCGGGGAGTATCCTCCTCAAAAACATACTTTCTATCTGGAAATCAAGTACGCTGAGCAAAATGGCTATCTCAAAATTTTGATTGGATGTGTTTGGGGAACTGATGGGCGTTGGAGGGGGGGCTAGTTGCCCTCCAGTCACTTTCGACTATTAAAAAGGGACTAGCCCTTTGAATTTCCGGTCGAATGAGTCTTTTTTGAAGTTTATACGACAACGCCTTCTATAAAAACCTTATATGCCCCCCGGGCATGACTTAAAACCCTTGCCCGAAGGGTTGTGGGGGAGTGTCCTCCTCAAAAACATTTTCTATCAGGAAATCAACTACGCTGAGCAAAATAGTTATCTCAAAATTTTAATTGGATGTGTTTTGGGAATGATGGACGTGGGGGGGGGGGTTAGTTGCCCTCCAATCACTTTCGACTATTAAAGAGGATACTAGTTCTTCGAATTTACAATCGAATGAGCCTGTTTTGAAGATTCTACGACAACGTCCTCTATAAAAACCTTATATGCCCCCAGGGCACAACTTGAAAGGCTTGAGGGATGTCAGGGAGTGTCCTCCTCGAAAACATATTTTCCATCTGGAAATCAAATACGTTGAACAAAATGGCTATCTCAAAATTTTGATAGGGTGTTTTGATGTGTTTGGGGGAATGATGGACGTGGGGGGGGGGTAGTTGCCCTCCAATCACTTTCAACTATTAAAAAGGGCGCTAGAACTCTCAATTTAAAATCGAATGAGCCCCTTTTAAAGTTTCTAAGACGGCCACTTCTATAAAAACCTTATATGCCGACAGGGCATAACTTAAAACCCTTGCCCCGAGGGTTGTGGGAGAGTTTCCTCCTCAATAAAATATTTTTGATCTGGAAATCAATACGCTGAACAAAATGGCTATCTAAAAATTTTGATCGGGTGTGTTTGGGGAAATGATGAGAGGGGGGGCTAGTTGCCCTCCAATCACTTTCGACTATTAAAAAGAGCACTAGCCCTTTGAATTTTCAATCGAATGAGCCTTTTTTGAAGTTTCTACGATAACGCCTTCTTTAAAACCTTATATACTCCCAGGGCATAACTTAAAACCCTTGCCCTGAGGGTTGTGGGGGAGTCTCCTCCTCAAAAACGTATTTTCTATATAGAAATCAACTACGCTGAACAAAATGACTATCTCAAAATTTTGATTGGATGTGTTTGGGGGTATGATGGGTGTGGGGGGGCTGGTTGCCCTCCAATCACTTTCGACTATAAAAAAGGGTACTAGCCGTTTGAATTTCCAATCGAATGAGCCTGTTTTGAAGTTTCTATGGTAACGCCTTCTATTGAAACCTTATATACCCCAAGGGCAGAACTTAAACCCTTGCCCCGAGGGTTTTGGGGAGTGTCCTCCTCAAAAACATATTTTTTATCTGGAAATCAACTACTCCGAACAAAATGGCTATTTAAAAATTTTGATTGGTTGTGTTTGCGGGAATAATGGGCGTGGGGGGGGGGCTAGTTGCCCTCCAATCACTTTTGACTATTAAAAAGGGTGCTAGAA
The DNA here is from genome assembly GCF_049724085.1 of Artemia sp. Qi Xiang Cuo. Taxonomy (NCBI): domain Eukaryota; kingdom Metazoa; phylum Arthropoda; class Branchiopoda; order Anostraca; family Artemiidae; genus Artemia; species Artemia sp. Qi Xiang Cuo. Next base: position 43,879,595 of record NC_142802.1, read on the forward strand.
CTCTCAATTTCTTATTGAATGAGCCCCTTATGAAGTTTCTATGACGACCGCTTCCATATGAAGTGCCCTGCATCTAAAGGAAAAAAAATAATACATAGCACATTGTGCCAACATCGTTCTTATATGCCCTCAGGGCATAACTTGAAACCCTTGCCCCGAGGGTTGTGGGGGAGTTTCCTCCTCAAAAATATATTTTCTATCTGGATCAACTACGCTGAACAAAATGGCTGTCTCACAATTTTGATGGGATATGGTTGGGGAATTGATGGGCGTGGGGGGGGGGTAGTTGCCCTCCAATCACTTTCGACTATTAGGAAGAGCACTAGCTACTTCAATTTCCAATAGAATGAGCCCTTTTCGAAGTTTCTACGACAATTCCTTCGATGCGAAGTGCCCGACTGAAGAAAAAAAACACATTGTGCCCACATCGTTCTTTACTTAGGCAGTGCTAGCGCGCTGCCTATGATACAGCGGTATGTACCATAAAATGCACGAGTACCTAAAATTAATTGCTAAAAGATAGTCTAAAAAAACATTTTTGCATCAAATGAGGCGCAAGAAAATTGCTTTGATCCTCATACCTTTGCTCAATCCCAATTTATAAGGCTTAAAAGGTCTGTAAATTAATTTCTTAAATTTATGAAAAAGTCCTTCATATGGCATAAAATTTTTCTGAAATAACATGAATCACATCTTCAAAAACTAAAGCCAATGCAAAAGAGATTGAAAACTCAAAATCAAGGTAACAAATTTTTTTCTCAAAATACAGATAGGTATATTGACCTGTTTTGTATGGAATCTTCTAAGCCCTAGAAACAACAAAAAGGTAGACATAGTAGGTGCTTGGCCTGAATTCTTTCCTAAGTGTTACATTCACCTGACAACTACTTTCCAAGGTAGTAAGAAGCCCCTAAACTAGAATTTTACCTAGCATCGTCAAATTCAATTAATTAGTTTTGTTTATTTCTTTTCACAGTTCACCGTGTGACGAAAATGTAGTATATTCATGAAAAGCTGCATAATTTTGAAACAACAGAAAGAAATTTTTTAGGAAAACTCGATTCCCAGTGAGTAGAAATAAGCTGAATCAGAGGGGACAATTTTTGGTACTTTCCTATTATGTGGACACCTATAAAAAGTCAAGTTTTGTTAATGCTAATGAAATAAACAAAATAGGATGAATATATAATAGTTTATAAACACATTTGGGCTATATATTTGCAAATTACGGGGTTGGGGGGGGGGGGTAAAGCAATGCGTATATAAAATACGTAGCCTAGCCTAACCGAGGTACCTTTTTCTCCCCCTAAACGTCAAAAACAACCGTTTAAATATTGTAAATTCAATGATAAACCACGCTCTTCGATCAATTTAGATAACAATTACCCGCTTTACGGGTCTCCATCATTGCATTCATTCGACTGTCTATAGCCATGGTGTTCACATAATGGTAAAGTACCAAAACTTTTTATACTATTTTATTATACTATTTTATTTTTTTAAATAATTTATGTTTATGACTCTGAATAAGATAGATAAGGACCATAGCAACACACAAAACAGAAAAAATGAAACACAACAAAGACAAAACACAGCTTTAAATAATATAAAAAAAAAACAAGGTGAACATTCTTAACCGACAGCAAAAAACATAATAAATTTCAATGCCTACGCATCTTAACTCACTATTCCCTCAAACACAATTCCCTATGTTTAGCCCCTATATTAACGACCTAACACAACTTAAGTAGCACACGCATTAATAAAGGTCTAGATAAGGGGCTGTTGAGAAGGAAACATATTATGAAAACAATTCTTACTTCATAATATGCAGACTAATGTAGCTAACACATTTTGACTACAACTAGACAGTTCTATACCACCCCACCCCTCCCCTCTAATGAGCAAATACATAGGCCAAATTATGTATTCCGTCATCCGTCATCCGTCATTCTTGTTTTTCCGCTTCTTGTTTTGCCAAAATTGATACAATTTACGGGTACAAGGGTTGAAACAAAAGAAACGCATCGGCAGACTGCAAGTAAAATATATAATTTGGGCTATATACTTTCATGTTAGAGGGGGGGGGGGAGGTAAAGTATAGTGCCTCTGCAGTCAAAATGTTTTTGCTAAAATTATTCTACATAATATGAAGTAAGAATTGTTTTCTTAACATGTTTCTTTCTCAATAGCCCCTAATCTAGATCTTTACCCATGCATTCCTCTCAGACATCCGCTCAATTAACAAACACTCACTCTCAGACACTTCCAAAAAATTTGCTCTCCAACTTAGACAATTCTTCATATAGTACAGGAATAATAAGGTTTGACCAAGAACAAATTGATAAAGTAATGCTTTCTTCACTATCCAGACCAGAAAAAATCGTTGAACAACATATCCAAAATCCCCCTCTCTTAACTCGTTGCGAAATTTGTTTTTTTCACCTTTTTTGTTGATTTATTTTTTTTTCTTTTTTAAATGAAATATAACGAAATTGGTGTTTGATTTGTCTTTCTGTATCAGATTTAAAAGCTGAAATGATATCTGATGTTGGTTTCTCCGAAATATCAAAAAATAAATCAGAAATGCTCTGTTTTTGAGCAAATTTTAACGTTTTAGGTAAAAAAAAACAAGCATTCGATAGAAGCTTCTTGATCAGTTTTGAGAAGCTTCTTGATACTTCAAGATCTTTTTAATACCCATCCTCCCCACCGTTCCCCAAAAATATTGCTCTTCGCAGGCATTTGAGATCAAAATCCATTCACCTTCATCACCATAAAAAATGACATGACAAAAATTATTTGCAATAAAACGTAAGAAAATTGAACATCCGATTGATCAAAGGAACAAAAATCACAGGGAAAATTAAATCACTGGCTTAAAGCTCGTCCTCCGAAAATTCATCTTCTTGACACTTTGCGTTGTTGCACGAAACTTCTCTACATACTCGACAAGCTATGGTGCATTCCAGGCCATTTTTCTTGCAGGAGCATCTTTTACTGTCGCAACCATCAGCTCGGCAAGAATACTTCACTGTCTTTAGAAGATGAGCAGGAGCAGCGGGTAGATCTGTCATTTTTGGCTCTAAAACTTCGTCGCCTTGAAGATTCCATCCCCAGTATAGGGGGTCAACCATGTTCCCGAGCTAAATCTGAACCTGGCTGTAGACTCGGAAGGAATGACACTTCGCTGCCATCATAGTGGCAGCTCTTGTGGGTATAAAAATGGGGTGGCAGTATTTATTTTCCTATGGAAAACTTGGTTCCTGGCAGAGTCAAGACTTGGCAGATCCTGGCAGTTGTAGAGTATCAGCAAAGCGTTTTCTCTAGCCGCAGCTATCTCATCATGAGATTCAGCTTTTTTGGTAAAAAGGGTACCAGCGTCTCTGAAACTCGAGCTGGATAACGATAGCTGAAGAGCTTTTCCTTTTCCGATGCCATAATGGTACGATGTTGGGTCGCAACCCAGTATGACGTGACAAAACGGCATCAGCTGGCAAAATTATGACCCTAGCTTCTCTTTTACCTGACAAACATCCCAAGCTGAGCATTTACTTCCGAATTTTGCTTCTGGCGAGAATTAAACTCGATTTGAACTCATGTTTACATGACAGATGAGGAGGACGAGATTATCCGTGTCATCAGCAACCACGATGGTTTCGCTATGGAGTGCAGTTTCTGTAGCCTTCTTCACTATGTCTAGATCAGCATCTCCTTCAGAGTGGTATACATCGCAACCGCTGGCTACCAGAGTCTTTCCAAGAATCTTCAGAAAATACGATTTGTTCTCCTTGCATGGAAGAAACTCCTTTCTTCATGCAAAGATTCATGTCTCCGGTAAGTAACACTTCCCATCCGACAGATCCAGCTCGACGCAAATGGTTTGCATCTTTGATTGACGGACCGGCGTCCTATCCATCCAAGACGACAACTGCACGGGGATACTTTTTTTCGACGTAATCAGTGTACGAAGACATGATAAACTTGTATGTGGAAGCGACCTTCCATGCGATTCAATGGAGAAGGGCGCCCACGTCTAAAACGAAGCTGGTAATTCCTACCGGTCTTGGGGACTAATCGTCAAACATACATGACTGATAAACTGCTTTTGCAAGCTCGGGCTTGTTGGCCTTTCGCATGAATCCTTTTCTTTCGAAAAGAGCAGGAAGAATGGTACAGAGCTCAAACTCTGAACAAATGGTACAGAGCTCGGTCTTTCTTTTTAAAGAAAGACTCTTTCAAGGTCTTTTTTGACATTTTGTCTAAGATTTTCTTCCCAGCACATTCAGATTCGTCAACATTAACGCCTGGAGATGAAGTTACTCCGTTTGCAACGTTTCTCAGTTGTGCATTGCCTTTAAATGGGGATGACACTTCGAAGAAATCTACCAACTTCACGGTATCTTCATTGTCACGGGTTTGTCTGTTCAAACTCAAGTCACGATGCTGCTTGCTTGTAGAGTAGCCGATATTCGTCATTTTCTGCATTAAGGGGTTGAACTTAAGACACGACGGCCTTGATAGGACCCAAATTGCTCTCTATTCTTCAGTCATGCCACCACCACCAGTGAGTCCTCCCGATGTCTTTAGACTTCGCATGTACTCTTGTTCAATAACTAAGTCTGCTGAGAGGCCGGCCCAGCACCGATCTGATCTTCTAATCATGTTTCCTTGCTCACTGAACATCTTAAACATTGTGGGGTGACGACTGGGAAGTTTAGTCATCTCTTGGATGTAAAACCAGACAGATTTAACGTAAAGGTTGTGCCCACATGCGATCAGGTAGGGAAGCATTTCTGCTGCAACCTGCAAATTCAGGTCCCATAGGCCCAGTCTCTCGGCACGTGTAAACTTGAGAAGCTTTTTAACCATTTCGAGGTACTACAACCAGAGCTTTGCTGTTCGGTGATCTCGTAGGTCTTCAATCTTCTGTTTGGTAATACTTTCCAGTAGTCCCAGCTCTGGTGCTTCGTCATGGTCTCTGGGAGACATTTTTCCCTCAAGGATGTCGTTGAAGAGTTTCTCAAGGCCGAAAGTATCCAAAGTTCCCGCATATTGTCCTAAGAGATGAGCGTGGAGAGCCAAGCTCACGAGAATGTGAGCTCTAATAGCTCTAGAAATCGCTTTTTCAGAGAGTATATGTGGTATCGTTCCGGTGCATATACTATTTCCAAGATTTCTTTGAGCCCACTGTCTTGCATCAGGTGCCCTATGCATCCGACAAAGCTCATCATCAAGTGAAAGCTTCTGAGTTTGATGATAACATTGTCCTGCTTATTTGACACATCGGACTTGATAATCTTCATTGCCTTCCGCCAAAGTGGCTGATCGAATGTGACGACTGGCGTAAATCCGTATTTCCTCCCCTGGAAAGCAGTGAAGCAGAGGGTTGAGTATAGGCATGACTCATTGATAGAAGGCAGATGTATCATGGGCAGAAAAATAATACTTCCCTTGTCACAAGGGGTTTGTTTATCTTCTTCCAGCGAGCGCGAGAAATACCGATTTCATAAAACCATTCCAGTTAGGTCTTGGGCTCTTGAAAAACCGCGATGACAGCCAGAGCTGGTCAAGGGATGCGAATGGATCATTCACAATGGTCTGTGATATTTTCTCGTACTGAATCTGAGAAAGCACCGCTTCACTTATCCGAAAAGTATAAATAGGTTCTCGACCTTTGAGCGTCACGGCGTCTAGAAAAAACTTTGTCCGTTTAGTAATAATTTTTGTCCGTTTCAAGTTTCAACTTCGCTCTTTACTTCCCTCGGAAAAACTTTGTTTTTGTAAATTATTACGCTTTAAACGCAGGGAATTGTATCTTTCAACTGCTTATACCTGCACCAGTAGATGGCACTGATAAGCAAAATTGTCTATGAAGGGGAGTATGCAGAGAAGAAGTTTTGTTGATGCAGGCCATGTCCTGATTAAGGCTATGTAATTCAGCTTATTTACAAGTTTAGTAAGAAAGAACCTACCATGGCATTTATATCAATAAACTACAAACCTCAGTGAGATTCTTTGTACGATCCAGAGTGGAGGTAACTTTCTATTTGTATAAGACTACAGCTTGGTTTCCACAAGATGGTGTTGAGAAAATGTGCAAATGTAATCACGCTAGCTTGAAAACATCAGGATGTATACTGAAACAAGTAAAACGAAGGGACAAAAAAACAAAAAAAGACATCATGGTTATCACTTAATTTTTTTGCCACAAATAGCTAGATTTTGTTATTTTTTACAAAAAATTGTATTTTTTTCATTTTATTTAACTTTTATAAGAAAAACTAACGTTAAAAACGATTTCAGCTCTCAATTCTGATACAGATAGACGTATACTTCATTTTTTCCTGAAAAATAAAAATAGCGAAGAAAACAAATTTTGCAACGGGTTAGAGATCAGTATTTTGGATATGTTCTTCAGCGCTTTTTTCTGGTCCGGATGGTGAAAAAAGCATTACTTTATCACTTTGTTCCTGGCCCAGGCATTTTTTTCCGTATTATTACTGTACTAATAGTCGCATACAAAATGAAAGATTCTCATTCACACATCCTCACTTCGGGGAATACATGAGTGAGAAAAATCTTAGGGCGATGAAGTTAAAAATCTTGGAACTTTTATTAAGCAAAAATGAGAATCTGAATATAATGACATAAGATCAGAGAAGAAAGATTTTAGCAGCAAAAATTACTATGAATTGTAGTTCGCTCTTTACTAGGTTGCATTATCGACACAAGACACTATGTAGCATATATAGGGATTCTATTATTGATGTCTTAAGTGAAGATCACCATCTAGTTTTGATAAAGAGTGCTTAAAGCTGAAATCTAGGAAGTGAAACTACCTTCCGGATAATTATGACGTTGATAGGCTGCCAGATCAGAATTAAGAGGAAATTTCCAAGAAAAGTTAGACTTGAAATTCAAGAGTTTGTAATTTGACAATGTAGACGAAAGATGGAGTAATTTTAGGAAAATAATTTGTGAAGTAGCAGAAGCAAGGCCGTACCCAAGATTTTGTTTTGGGGGGAGGGGGTACTCAGATTTGTTTTCGCGGGGAGGGGTTACACAAGAAACAACTGTGAAAACGCATAAAAAGTTTGTTTATATCCATTTTTATTATGTTTTGACGTGTCAGAAAATATTTCGGGGTGGGTGGGGGGTGGGTCAAACCCCCCTAACCCCCTTGGGTACGGTCTTGAGCAGGAGATACATTAAAGGGGAGATTTAGAAACACATCTGGAAGACAGTTGCGTAGTTTGGGGGAGGTGGCAAGGGGGGTTTTAGCCCCAAATAATTTGGAGAAAAATAATTAGTAAATCTATGGCCCTTAACTCTGTATGTTGGCCCCTCTTTCCCCCTTTCCTAATAAATATGCTGGAACTACGCTCGTACTAGAAGGCTCTTAGCCTGGTAGAAGAGAGAAGGGCTTTGAACAAAAGCTTTCTAAAGCGACGATCTTACTGATGAGCGATGATGAGCAATGAGCGCGCGCACGCTTACTGAACCAAAACGAACCTATGTAATAAGAAAAAAACATATCTCACTATGCCCATGTGTGTGAGCTGGTGTGCTGCCATCTATAACTTGAGGTGAAAAGATGTTGTCATTCTTGCATACCTGAATGCTAAGCAATCCTTTCAATTTATTCGAAATCAATTTACACAATCCTTTTCAAAAGGTATTATTCAAATTCCCTCATAGGGCTGTCAAATCATTTTTCCCCAAGAGGAGAAAAAGTTCCACAAAAGAAATGTAATCCGCATTATGATAGAGCAAAAAATCTTGAATAATATATTATTTAAATAAAAATGACACAGAATTTGTAACAGATTAAACAACATACAAAAAAATGATAGTCCGACTAATAGAAACGTAATCCACATTATCATAGAGTAAGTAATCTTGAATAAATATATTATTTAAGTAAAAATTACATAAAATTTGGATAACAGTGAGAAAAAACACAACAAATATGATGCGTAATCCGCATTATCATAGAGTGACAAATCTTGAATTAATATATTATTTAAATAAAAATGACACCAAATTTGCATAAGAGTGTAAAAAACAAACGAAAAATATGATAGTCCGACTAACAGAAACGTAATCGGCATTTTCATAGACTAAGCAATCTTGAATAAATATATTAGTTAAATGAAAAATGACACAAAATTTGGATAAGAGTAAAAAAAATGATAGTGCGACTAATAGAAACGTTATCAAAGATTATCATAGAGAAAGAAATCTTTAATAAATATATTATTTAAATAAAAATGATACAAAATTTGGATAATAGTGAAAAAAAACAAAAAAAGTGATAGTTCAACTAATAGGAAAGTAATTCGAATTATCATAGAGCGAGAAATCTTGAATAAATATATTATGTAAAAAAAAATGACAAATTTTTTTATCACAATGAAAAAACAAACAACAAAAAATATGATTGACCGACTGAAAAATACATAATCAGTATTATCATAGAGTAAGAAATCTTGAATAAATATATTACTAAAATAAAAATGACACAAAATTTGAAAAACAGTGAAAACAAATATATGGTAGCCCTACTAATAGAAACGTAATACGCATTATCATAGAGTAAGAAATCTTGAATAAATATATTATTTAAATAAAAATGACACAAAATTTGGATAACAGTGAAAAAACAAACACACAAAATATGATAGTTCGACTAATACAAACGTAGTCTGCATTATCATAGAGTAAGAAATCTTGAATGAATATATTATTTAAATAAAATGTCACAAAATTTGGATAAGAGTGAAAAAAAAAGAAATAATATGACAGTTCGACTAATAGAAACGAAATCCGCATTATCATACAGTGAGAAATTTTAAATAAATATATTATCTAAATAAAAATTACACAAATTTGTATAAGAGCGAAAAAAATATGCTAGTTCGACCAATAGAAACGTAATCCGCATTATCTTAGAGTAAGAAATCTTGAATAAATATATTATTTAAATAAAAAATGACACAAAATATGGATAACAGTGAAAAAACAAACGAAAAAAGTATGATAGTTCGACTAATAGAAACGTAATCCACATTATCATAGAGTAAGAAATCTTAAACAAATATATTATTTAAATAAAAATGATACAAAATTTGGATAAGTGAAAAGAACGAACAAAAATTTATTAATAGTTCGACTATTAGAAACGTAATCCGCATTATCCTAGAGTAAGAAATCTTGAATAAATATATTATTTAAATAAAAATGACACAAGATTTAGAAAACAGTGAAAAAAAGCAACCAAAAAATATGATAGTTCGACTAATACAAACGTAATCCGCATTGTCATGCAGAAACAAATCTTTAATAAGTATAATATTAAAAAACGGCACAAAATTTGGATAAAAGTGAAAAACAAAAACAAAAAATGATAGTTCGACTAAGAGAAATGTAATTCGCATTATCATAGAGTAAGGAATGTTGAATAAATACGTTATTTAAATTAAAATGACAAAATTTGGATAAGAGTGATAAAACAAACAAAAAAACATGATTGTCCGACTAATAGGAACGTAATCTGCATTATCATACAGTAAGAAATCTTGAATAAATATATCATTTAAATAAAAATGACACAGAATTTGGATCACAGTAAAAAAAAATAGTTGATAGGCCAAATAATAGAAATGTAATCTACATTATCATACAGTAAGAAATCTTGAATAAATATATTATTTAAATAAAAATTACACAAAATATGGATAACAATGAAAAAAACAAACGTAAAAAGTATGATAGTTCAACTAATAGAAACGTAATCCACATTATCATAGAGTAAGAAATAGACCGACTAAAAGAAACGTAATCCGCATTATCATACTTCAAGAATTCTCGAATAAATATATTATTTCAATAAAAATGACACTAAATTTGGATGAGAGTGAAAAAAAACAAAAAATATGATAGTACGACTAATAGAACCGTAATCCGCATTATCATGCAGAAATAAATCTTTAATAAATATAATATTTAAAGAAATGGCACAAAATTTGGATACGACTGAAAAACAAACAAAAAAATGATAGTTCGACTAATAGAAACGTAGTCTGCATTATCATAGAGTAAGAAATCTTGAATATATACTTCATTTAAACAAAAATGACATGAAATTTGGATAAGAGTGAAAAAACAAACACAAAGAACATGATTGTCCGACTAATATGAACATAATCTAAATTATCATACAGTAAGAAATCTTGAATAAATATATAATTTAAATAAAAATGACACAGAATTTGGATTACAGTGAAAAAAAAGTTGATAGGCCAAATAATAGAAATGTAATCTACATTATCATACAGTAAGAAATCTTGAATAAATATATTATTTAAATAAAAATGACACAAAATTCGGATAAGAGTGAAAAACAAACAAAAAATATGATACTTCGACTAATAAAAACGTAATCCACATTATCATAGAGTAAGAATCTTGAATAAATAAATTTTTAAATAAAAATGTTACATAGTTTGGATAACGGTGAAAAAAAATATATGATAGTTCGACTAATAGAAACAATATTCGCATTAACGTAGAGTAAGAAATCTTGAATAAATATATTACTTAAATTAAATGACGCAAAATTTGGATAACAGTAAAAAAAAAACAACCAAAAAATATCATCGTTCGACTAATACATACGTAATCCGAATTATCATGCAGTAAGACATCTTGAATAAATATATTATTTAAATAAAAATGACACAAATTGAGAAAATAGTGAAAAAAACATAAAAAATGATAGTCCAACTAATAGAAATGTAATTCGCATTATCATAGAGTAAGAAAGCTTGATATATATTATTTCAAAAAATTACACAAAATTTGGATCAGAATAAAAAAAAATAAAAAATATGATAGACCGACTAAAAGAAATATAATCTGCATTATCATAGAGCAAGAAATCTCGAATAAATATATTATTTAAATAAAGATGACACAAAATTTGGATAACAGTAAAAAATATATGATAGTCTGACTAATAAAAAAGGAATCCGCATTATCATAGTGCAAGAAATCTTGAATAAATATATTATTTCAATAAAAATGACACAAAATTTGGATAACAGTGAGAAATAGAATAAGAAATCTTGAATAAATATATTATTTGAATAAAATGACACAAAATTTGGATAACAGTGTAAAAACCAACAAAAAAAATATGATAGTTCGACTAGTATAAACGTAGTCTGCATTATCACAGAGTAAAAGATCTTGAATAAATATATTATTTAAATAAAAATGACACAAAATTTGGATGAGAGTAAAAAATATAAGATAGTTCGACTAGTAGAAAAGGAATCCGCCTTATCATAGTGTAAGAAATCTTGAATAAATATATTATCTAAATAAAAATTACAAAAAATTTGGATAAGAGTGAAAAAACAAACAAAATAAATATGTTAGTTCGACTAATACAAACGTAATCCGCATTATAATAGTTAGAAATCTTGAATAAATATACTATTTAAATAAAAATGACACAGAATTTGGATCAATGTGATAAAAACAAAAAAAAATATTTGATAGTCCGACTAATAGAAATGTAATCGGCATTATCATACAGTAAGAAATCTTGAATAAATTTATTATTTAAATAAAAATGACACGAAATTTGGATACGAGTGAAAAAAAAACAAAAAAAAATATGTTAGTTCGACTAATAGAAACGTAATCTGCATTATCATAGAGCTAGAAATCTCGAATAAATATATTATTTAAATAAAAATGACACAGAATTTGGATCACAGTGAAAAAACAAAAAAAATATATGTGATAGTCCGACTAATAGAAAAGTAATCGGCATTATCACACAGTAAGAAATCTTGAACAAATATATTATTTAAATAAAAATAACACAAAATTTGGATAACAGTGAAAAAAACATAAAAAGTATGATAGTTCGACTAATAGAAACGTAATCGACAATATCGTAGAGTAAGAAATCTTGAATAAATATAATATTTAAATAAAAATTATACAAAATTTGGATAAAAGTAAAAAAACGAACAAAAAAATATTAATAGTTTGACTAATAGAAACGTAAACCGCATTATCATGCAGTAAGAAACCGTTAATAAATATAATATTTAAATAAAAATGACACAAAATTTGGATAAGAGTGAAAAAACAAACAAAAAATATTATAGTTCGACTAATAGGAACGTAATCCGCATTATCATGAAGTAAGAAATCGTTAATAAATATTATATTTAAATAAAAATGACACAAAATTTGGATAAGAGTGAAAAAACAAACAAAAAAAATGATAGTTTGACTAATAGAAGCGTAATTTGCATTATCATAGAGTAACAAATCTTGAATAAACACGTTATTTAAATAAATATGAAGCGAAATTTGGATAAGAGTGAAAAACAGAAAAAAAATGATATTTCGACTAATAGAAACGTAATCTGCATTATCACACAGTAAGAAATCTTGAATCAATATGTTATTTAAATAAAAATGACACGTTTGGATGAGCGAAAAAAAATAAAAATATGATAGTTTGACTAATAAAAACGTAATTCACATTATCATAGAGTAAGAAATCTTGACTAAATATATTATCTAAATAAAAATGTAAAATAGTTTGGATAACAGTGAAAAAAATATATATTATATTTCTAATAATATAAACATTATCTGCATTAACAAAGTAAGACGTGTTGAATAAATACATTATTTAAATAAAAAAGACACAAAATTTGGATAACAGTAAAAAAAACAACTAAAAAATACTATCCTTCGACTGAAACAATCGTAATTCGCATTATCACACAGTAAGAAATCTTGAATAAATATATTATTTAAATAAAAATGACACAAAATTCGAATAATAATGAAAAAACTAACAAAAAATGCTTCGACTAATAGAAACGTAATCCGCATTATCATAGATTAAGAAATCTTAGATAAACATATTGTTTAAAAAACAATGACACAAAATTTGGACCACAGTGAAAAAAATGAACAAAAAATATGATAGTTCGACTGGTAGAAACGTAATCCATATTATCATCGAGTAAGAAATCTTGAATAAATGTATTATTTAAATAAAAATGCTATAAAATTTGGATAAGAGTGAAAAAAAACGAACAAAAAAATATTAATAGTTCGACTAATACAAACGTAATCCGCATTATCATCGAGTAAGAAATATTGAATAAGTATATTATTTAAATAAAAATGACACAAAACTTTTATAAATAGTTAAAATACAAACAAAAAAATGATAGTTCGACTAATAGAAACGTAATTTGCATTATCATAGAGTAACACATCTCCAGGTTTTTACCAAGGACATTAAATATCGTCCAGACTTTTACCAAGGACATTAAATCTCGTCCAGACTTTTACCAAGGACATTAAATCACGAACAGACTTTTACCAAGGACATTAAATCTTGACGAGACTTTTACCAAGGACATTAAATCGCGTCCAGCGTTTTACCAAGGACATTAAATCTCGACCAGACTTTTACCAAGGACATTAAATCGCGTCAAGACTTTTACCAAGGACATTATATCTCAACCAGACTTTTACCAAGGACATTAAATCTCGTCCAAACTTTTACTAAGGACATTAAATCTCGTCCAGGCTTTTACCAAGGACATTAGATCTATTACCTTTAATAATTGGGTACATTTTTGCATTTAAAAAAAAATAAAGTTGGGTTTTAGTTTTCAGAAATATGAACATTCCCAGTTTAAAATAAATCTGATTTTATTGATAACATTTTCTTAGCTAGGTTTCTCAACCTTTCGTAGATGTATGTTGCATGAAACTCATGATTTGGGATGTTTAGTTTGCTCTTTTGAACTTTTCTGAGCTAGATTTCCTAACCTTTCGTAGTTGTATGTCTGATTATATTAATAATGTTTGATTTTCTCATCAAGTTGGGTTTTAATTTTCAGAAATAAGAACATTCATGTTTAAAATACATCTGATTTTATTAATGATATTGATTTCTCTTAATAATTGGGAACATTATTGCATATTTTTTTTAATAAATTTGGGTTTTATTTTTCAGAAATATAAACACCCCAGTTTAAAATACATCTGATTTTCTTAGCTAGGTTTCTTGACCTTTCATAGATGTATTTTGCATGAAACTCTAACTTGGGATGTCTATTTTTCTATTTTGGACTTTTCTGAGCTAGATTTCATAACCTTTCATAGGTGTATGTCTGGTTTTATTAATAATACTTGATTTTCTAATAAAGTTGGGTTTTAATTTTCAGAAATAAGAACATCAATGTTTAAAATACATCTGATATTATTAAAAATATTTGATTTCTTTTAATTATTGGGTACGTTTTTGCATATTTTTTTAATAAAGTTGGGTTTTGCTAGGTTTCTTGAGCTTTCGTAGATGAATGTTGCATGAAACTCATGATTTGGGTTGTAAAGTTTGCTATTTTGGACTTTTGTCTTGCTATTTTGGACTTTTATGAAATCTAGCTCAGAGAAGTCCAAAATAGCAAACTAGACATCTCAAGTCATGAGTTTCATGCAACACTTCTATGAAAGGTCAAGAAACGATAGCTAAGAAAATGTTATTAATAAAATCAAATGTTTTTTAAACTGGGATGTTCATATTTCTGAAAACTAAAACCCAAATTTATTTTTAAAAAATATGCAATAATGTACCCAATTATTAAAAGAAATCAAATATTATTAATAAAATCAGATGTATTTTAAACATGGATCTTCTCATTTCTGAAAATTAAAACCCAACTTGATTAGAAAATCAAATTTACACCTACAAAAGGTTAGAAAATCTAGCTCAAAAAAGTTCAAAATAGCAAACTCAATATCCCAAATAATGATTTTCATGTAACATACATCTACGAAAGGTTAAGAAACCTAGCTAAGAAAATGTTATTAATAAAATCATATGTATTTTAAACTGGGAATGTTCATATTTCTGAAAACTAAAACCCAACTTTATTTAAAAAAATGCAAAAATGTACCCAATTATTAAAGGTAATAAATTTAATGTCCTTGGTAAAAGCATGGACGAGATTTAATGTCCTTAGTAAAAGTCTGGACTAGATTTAATGTCCTTGGTAAAAGTCTGGACGAAATTTAATGGCCTTGGTAAAAGTCCGGTCGATATTTAATGTCCTTGGTAAAAGACTGGACGACATTTAATGACCTTAGTAAAACTCTGGTCGAGATTTAATGTCCTTGGTAAAAGTTTTGACGCGATTTAACGTCCTTGGTAAAATTCTGGTCGAGATTTAATGTCCTTGGTAAAAGTCTTGTCGTGATTTAATGTCCTTGGTAAAAGTCTGGACGAGATTTAATGTCCTTAGTAAAAGTCTGGACGAGATTTAATGTCCTTGGTAAAAGCATGGACAAGATTTAATGTCCTTGGTAAAAGTCTGGTCAAGATTTAATGTCCTTAGTAAAAGCATGGACGAGATTTAATGTCCTTGGTAAAAGCCTGGATGATATTTAATGTCCTTGGTAAAAGTCTGGTCGAGATTTAATATCCTCGGTAAAAGTCTGGATGACATTTAATGACCTTAGTAAAATTCTGGTCGAGATTTAATGTCCTTGGTAAAAGCCTGGATGAGATTTTATATCCTTGGTAAAAGTCTGGTCGAGAATTAATGTCCTTTGTAAAAGTCTGGTCGTGACTTAGTGTCCATGGTAAAAGCCTGGACGAGATTTAATGACCTTGGTAAAAGTCTGGTCGTGATTTAATGTCCTTGGTAAAAGTCTGGTCGAGTTTTAATGTCCTTGGTAAAAGCCTGGACGAGATTTAATGACCTTGGGAAAAGTCTGGACGATATTTAATTTCCTTGGTAAAAGTCTGGTCGAGATTTAATGTCCTCGGTAAAAGTCTGGACGACATTTAATGACCTTAGTAACATTCTGGTCGAGATTTAATGTCCTTGGTAAAAGTCTGGTTGAAATTTAATGTCCTTGGTAAAAGTCTGGTCGTGACTTAATGTCCATGGTAAAAGCCTGGACGAGATTTAATGACCTTGGTAAAAGTCTGGTCGAGATTCAATGTCCTTGGTAAAAGTCTGGTCGAGATTTAAAGTCCTTGGTAAAATCCTGGATGTGATTTAATGTCGTTGGTAAAAGTCTGGTCGAGATTTAATGTCCTTGGTTAAAGTCTGGACGATATTTAATGTCCTTGGTAAAAGTCTGAACGAGATTTAATGTCCTTAGTAAAAGTCTGGTCGAGATTTAATGTCCTTGGTAAAAGCCTGAATTCGAATTAATATCCTTGGTACAATTCCGGTTGAGAATTAATGTCCTTGGTAAAAGTCTGGTCGTGATTTAATGTTCATGGTAACAGTCTGGACGACATTTAATGACATTGGTAAAAGTCTGGTCGTGAGTTAATGTCCTTGGTAAAAGTCTGGTCGAGAATTAATGTCCTTGATAAAAGTCTGGTCGTGACTTAGTGTCCATGGTAAAAGCCCGGACAAGATTTAATGACCTTGGTGAAAGTCTGGTCGTGATTTAATGTCCTTGGTAAAAGCCTGGACAAGATTTAATGACCTTGGTAAAAGTCTGGTCGAGATTTAATGTCCTTGGTAAAGTCCTAGACGTTATTTAATGTCCTTGGTAAAATTCTGGTCGAGATTTAATGTCCTTGTTAAAAGTCTGGTCGAGATTTAATGTCCTTGGTAAAAGCCTGGAAGTGATTTAATGTCCTTGGTAAAAGTTTGGTCAAGATTTAATGTCCTTGGTAAAAGTCTGGTCATGATTTAATATTCTTGGTAAAACCCTGGGCGAGATTTAATGACCTTGGTAAAAGTCTGGACGAGATTTAATGTCCTTGGTAAGAGTCTGGTCGAGATGTAATGTCCTTGGTAAAATCCTGGTTGAGATTTAATGTCCTTGGTAAAAGTCTGGTCGTGATTTAATGTTCTCAGTAAAAGCCTGGATGATATTTAATGTCCTTGGTAAAAGTCTGGACGAGATTGAATTTCCTTGGTAAAAGCCTGGACGCGATGTAATGTCCTTGGTAAAAGTCTGGATAAGATTTAATGTCCTTGGTAAAAGCCTCAAATTATATCATGGATAGGTCAGAGTACGAGATTTAATGTCCTTGGTAAAAGAGTGGACGAGATTTGAGGTCCTTGGTGGTTGCAGTCCTTGATGGTTCATACTCATAATCGTCTCAATGCTCGATCTCGAAGGATTTCTATGGATTGT
Organism: Artemia sp. Qi Xiang Cuo; assembly: GCF_049724085.1. Taxonomy (NCBI): domain Eukaryota; kingdom Metazoa; phylum Arthropoda; class Branchiopoda; order Anostraca; family Artemiidae; genus Artemia; species Artemia sp. Qi Xiang Cuo. The sequence goes on from NC_142802.1 coordinate 43,896,818, forward strand.
TCTGAATTTCGTTATTAGTATCTACTTTTTCCTATACTAGAATGTTAAAGCATATTTTATATTGACAATGCTGCTTAAATGGTACTTTTGCATTATGCAGAACAAAGTCGAGAACCACCAAAATAAAAAATAATTTGCTTCTCTTAATAGAGTTAGAATTCCCTGAGATGTCATACCTTTTTCGTTTCTACCTTCAAATCCCCTTAAATGTAAATTAATCTCTGGCGTTTCCTGTGTTCTGGCCACTGTGCACAGATACAATTTAAATTCTCATGAAACTCTCCTAATTTATAACTTGTGTCAAGAGAAATCATGTCCCGTCAGTATTTCCCGTCCCTGATAAGAATGTTCAAATGTTGATATTTTCTTATCTGCTGATGTCACCTTGATATCCCAATATTTCTATCCGATAATTGACAGCTGTAATCTTTTCCTTATCTGATGATGTCACCTTGTTATCCCAATATTTCTAACCGGTGATTGACAGCTGTCATCTTATACAGACAGTATTCTAGCTCATTGGAGGTCAATGATCTTGTCCTGGTTGTATTCACTGAGTATGTTGCGTCACTCCCGTTAGAAGGTCAATGCCCATATATAGACTTCCCCCTGTATATACTGGGCCCCTCCTACTTGCCATATAAGCACGTTGATGATTAGTGCAGTGTGCGAGAATAATAAAACTGTGGCTAAGGTGGGAAGCTTTAAATATATTGGAATATAGAAAGCGCTTGCGCAGTTGCATTGGTCTAAGGCGGCTTGGTGCTGCAGTTAGTTGTTAGTAGCAGTAGTGGTAGAAGTAGTAGCAGTATTTGAGTGTCCTAGATGAAAATGATAGCGAATAAATATTTAGGTTTTGGGTGTTCAAGATACCAGGATAGGTTTATCATGGCCTGCGCAATTGCCCTGCCTAAGTAAAGAACGATGTTGGCACAATGTATTATTTTTTTTTCTTTATATCAGGGCACTTCGTTTCGAAGGTGTTGTCACAGAAATTTCGAAAAGGGCTCATTTGATTGGAAATTGGAGTGGCTTGTGCCTTTTTTAATAGTCGAAAGTGATTGGAAGGCAACTATCACCCCTTCCGACCCCACGATTTCCCCAAACACATCCAATCAACATTTTGAGATAGCCATTTTGTTCAGCATAGTTGATTTCCAGATAGAAAATATGTTTTTGAGGAGGACACTCCCCCACAACCCTCAAGGCAAGGATTGTAAGCTGTGCCCTGGGAGCATATAAGATTTTTATAGAAAGTGTTATCGTAGAAACTTCAAAACAGCTCATTCAATTGGAAATTCAAAGCCCTTTTTAATAGTCGAAAGTGATAGTGAAACTAACCCCCCTCTCACACCCACCCCAAACACATCAAATCCAAATTTTTAGAAAGCCATTTTTTTCAACGTGGTTGAAAGTTCTGATAATTGGGTCTTTGAGGATGACAACCCCCCCCATAGCCCTCAGGGTAAGGGTTATAAGTTATGCCCGGGGCATATAAGGTTTTCGTAGAAAGCGTTATCGTAGAAACTTCAAAATGGGCTCTTTCGATTGGAAATTGAAACAGCTAGTGCCCTTTTTAATGGCCAAAAGTAATTGGAAGGCCAATAACACCCCTTCCACGCCCACCATATCCCCAATCACATCCAATCAAAATTTTAAGATAGCTATTTTGTTCAATATAGTTGAACGTTTTGGAAATTATATCTTTGAGCATGAAAATCCCCCATAGTCTTCAGGGCAAGGGTTATAAGTTATGCCCTGGGGGCATATAAGGTTTTTATTGAAAGCTTTGTCTTAGAAACGTCAAAAAAGGATCATTCAATGGAAATTCAAAGGGCTAGGGCTCTTTTCAATTTTCGAAAGTGATTGGAGGCCAACTAAGCCCCCTCTCACGCCCACATTTCCCAAAACATATCCAATCAAAATTTTGAGTAATTTTGTTCAACGTAGTTGAAAGTTTTGGGAATTACGTCTTTAAGGGTGACAACCCCCCCCCCCCCACAAACCTCAGGGCATGTAAGTTATTAAGGTGCCCCTCAGGGCAAACCCTCAGGGTATGTAAGTTATGTAAGTTATTACCTGTGCGCATATAAGGTTCTTATAGAAAGTGTTGTCGTAAAAACTTCAAAAAGGGCATATTCGATTGGAAATTGAAATGGCTAGTGCCCTTTTTGATAGTCGAAAGTAATTGGCGGGCATCTAACTCCCCTCTCACGTCCACAATTTCCCCAAAGACACACAATCAAAAGTGTGAGATATCCATTTTTTCAACGTAGTTGAAGGTTCTGGAAATTAGGTCTTTGAGGATGACAATCCCCACAGCCTTAAGGGCAAGGGTTGTAAGTTATGCCCTGGGGACATTTGCAGTTTTTATAGAAGTATTTGTCGTAGATATTTCAAAAAGGGATCATCAGATTGGGAATGGGAAGGGATAGAGTCCTTTTTATTAGTCGGAAATGATTGAAGAACAACTAAACCCCATCTCACGTTCACCATCTCCCCAAACATCCAATCAAAATTTTGAGATATTCATTTTGTTCAACGTAGTTGAAAGTTCTGGAAGTTAGGCTTTTGAGGATGACAACCCCTCCCCCCTAACCCTCAGGGCAAAGGTTGTAAGTTATGCCCTGGGGGCATATATGGCTTTTGTAGAAAGTTCTGTCTTAGAAACTTCAAAAAGGGCTCATTTTATTGAAAATTGAAAGGGCTAGTGCTGTTTTTAATAGTCAAAAGTGAATGGAGAGCAACTAGCCCCCCTCTCACGTCCACCATTTCCCCAAACACATTCAATCAAAGTTTTGAGATAGCCATTTTGTTCAACGTAGTTGAAAGTTCTGGAAATTATATATTTGAGGATGAAAAACCCGCGAGAGCCCCCAGGGCAAAGATTGTAAGTTATTCCCTGGGGGCATCTAAGGTTTTTATTGAAAATTTTGTCATAGAAATTTGAAAAAGGGCTTATTTGATTGGAAATTCAAAGGGCTAGTGCCATTTTAAATAGTCAAAAGTGATTGGAGGACAACTAACGCCCCTCACACCCACCATTTTTCCAAGCACATCCAATCAAAATTTTGAGATAGCCATTTGCTTCAACATAGTTGAAAATTTTGGAAATTAGGTCTTTAAAGATTACAATTCCCCCACAGCCCTCATGGTAAGGGTTGTAAGTTATACCCTGGGGGCATATAAGGCTTTTATAGAAAGTGTTGGTGCAGAAACCTCAAAAAGGACTCATTTGATTGGAAATGGAAATACTAGTACCCTTTTTAATAGTTAAAAATGATTGAAGGGGAACTACCCCCCCTTCTCACACCCACCATTTTTCCAAACAGATTCAATCAAAATTTTGAGAACGGGATTTTGTCTAACGTAGTTTCACGTTCTGTACATTCGGTCTTTGAGGCTGACAACCCCCCCCCCCACAACCCTCAGGGCAAGGGTTATAAGTTATGCCCTGGGGGCATATAAGGTTTTTATTATTGGAAAATGAGAGGGCTAGTGCTCTTATTAAAGTGATCGGAAATCGAATGTCAAAAGTGATCGAAAGGCGAATGTCCCCCCCTCATACCGATCATTTTCCCAAAGGCTTCCGATCAACATTTTGTTATAGCAATTTTGTTGAACGTAGCTGGTGTTCGGAAACTATGTTTTTGTGTATTACAACCCCCACAGCTCTGAAAGCTAAGGTTGTAAGTTATACCCTGGGGGTATATAATGTCATATAGCAAGTGTTGTCGTAAAAACTTAAAAACCGGCTCTTTCAATTGGAAGTTGAGAGGGCTATTGCCCTTTTTAATAGTCGAAAGCAATCAGAAGGAGAATACCCCTCCCCCCACGCCCATCATTTCCCCAAACATTTCCGATCCACGTTTTGATATGGCCATTTTGTTCAAGGTAGTTGAAAGGTCTGGAAATTATGTTTTTGAGGATGACAACCCTTCCCCCATAGCCCTTAGGACAAGGGTCGTAAGTTATGCCTTTGGGGCATTTAACGTTTTTATAGAGATTTTTGTCATAGAAGCTTCAAAAAGGGGTCATTTGATTGGAAATTGAGAGGGCTAGCGCCTTTTTTATTAATCAAGAGTGATCAGACGGCAAATGTCTCCCTCCATGCCTATCATTTCCTCAAACACTTCCAATCAAAATTTCGATATAGCCATTTTGTTTAGCCTATCAGATATATATTTGAGGATAAAAAATCCCCCCAGCCCTCAGGGCAAGGGTTGTAAGTTTTTTCCTGGGGACACATAGTGTTTTTTATAGAAAGTGTGGTCATATAAACTTCAAAAGGGGCTCATTGGATTTGTATCAGACGCTCTAGTGCCCTTTTTAAGAGTCAACGTGATATTGTCCTGAAATGTGTCTAGTAGAAATTTTGAGATAGCCATTCTTTTCAATTTTTTTTTTTTTGAGAAAATTCATTTTTATTAAATATCAATAGTCACAAAAAAAACATATCAAACAGACCTACCACGTGAAAATCTATACAGATTTGTTTGTGGCAGGAGCTCACTATTTTACTTACTTATATATATATTGAAAAAAACTTACTCACATATATAATGGAAAAAAATAATAATAATGCAATCATATAAATAAATACGAAATAAACCTCATGGGAACCGCAAACCAATCCTTACACAAGACAAAAGACAGAATACAGCCCCCCCCTCAGCCATCCCTATTCATTAAGAAATTTTTTAACCTATTTTTAAAAGAGGACTCACTCTCAGCCATCCTAGTGCTTTCTGGAAGACTGTTCCATACCAAAACACCCACGTTTAACCCAAAAATTAACATTTTTGGATTAAAACAAACCCCAGATACTAGGGGCAAGAGTTGTAAGTTATTCCCAGGGGGTATTAAAGGTTTTTATGAAAGTGATGGTTGTTCAGCTTCAGAAGAGGCTCAGTCTTTCTCCCTGAAAAAGACTGTCAATATAAAACGAACAGAACTTAATAAAAAAAAAACTATTTGCACAAAATAATTTTTTCAACAAAAAGTAAAGAATTCCATTAAGCCAAAAATGAACAAAAATAGAATCAAATAATTTACCAAGCATACAACTACCTCAAATCGGTATCAATAAATAAATGAAACCCCAAAACAAACAGAAATTAAAATAAGTCAAACTCAAAACGAGCAGAAATTAATCTGAGTAGGGTTCTAAACCCTATGCTTTCTAAAAGCCAGAATATATTTTGTACTTACTGAAAAAATCGTTTAAATGTTCTCACTTTTATAACTTTAAGAAATCAAAAATTAATTAAGATTTTAAGGAATAAATATCAGCATTATGTATATTAAACTAACAAGGCACATTTTTTTTCAGTAAATTCTGTTAATTTTTTTTTAATCTAAATAATGCTAATTTGAGCCAGTCGGATTATTCATAGAATTTTCTGATTGGCTGATAAATTCCATGAAAAATTCTCATTGGTTTCAATTAGCACTAGTAAAATATCAATATTAGTAAACTTTCATTGTTTAATGGGTCTTAACAGCATTGACAATAAAAGGCACGAAAAGATTCCTCTGTCGGCTTGTGCTGCATTTGAATCGCAGCAGTAAAAAAAATTTGATCTGCATTTGTATATCACATCTGGTATGGTCAATCCCGAATTTCCTGACTACTTCTTTCTCTCCTCTGCGTCTCTTTTTAAATTTCTTTGAGCTGTAACTGCTGTCTAGTGGCATCTTTGAGAGTCCAAAAGCCGCACATTGAAGAAGCTAGATGACATTAATGTCAAATATAATGAATTTGGCTGAAGTTTCTCATATAATACTGTCAATGTTAGGGCATTAATGGAAAGTGGCATGGTCCGATTTCTAAATGATTATATGAAGGTCATATGGTCGTACCATAACGAGAAAATAGATCAAGTGATAGCTTCACCTACCTGGCTAGAATCAAACAGTTCGTATTAACGATCTGTAAGTAAGGAGTGACCCGGCTCAATAGTAACCGAAACTCTATAAAACAGAACTTTGATACCAGTAGATACATCAAAAGAACTTGATTTTTATGCCAATTTCAAATATATAAGTTTCATCAAGTTTAGTTTTACCCATTAGAAGTCACGAGCCTGAGAATGTTTGATTCATTTTCGAAAAAAGGGGGAAACGCCTCTAAAAATTATAGAATCTTAATGAAAATCACACCATCAGATTCAGCGCATGAGAGAACCCTACTATAGTGGTTCCAAGCTCCTATCTGGAAAGATATGGAATTTTGTATTTTTGCCAGAATAAAGATCATGGATGCGCCAGTGGTCAAGTATAGCTCTGAGACATGGGCACTTCGAAAGGCTGAGAGAGATTTGATAAAAAAAAAAGCCAGTGGTCAAGTATAGCTCTGAGACGTGGGCACTTCAAAAGGCTGAGGGAGATTTGATAAAAAAAAAATCCGAAGAAATAGTCTATAGATAGTGTTAAGCTGGAGTTTAACTTACTGTATGTTAAATAATAAGCTGCACAAAAGATGCAGTTCCGTCCCACTTTGTACGGCTGTAATAAAAGAAAAGTTATGATGGTTAGGTCATTTATAATGAAAATATATAAAAAATGGGATTTTTTTTTAATACTACAGTGAAGAAGAAAATAAAAGCTTTTTAATACAAAATATAATCATGAAAAATCCGAATATTCCGGTTTCACATCCGGAAGCATTTAACAAATAAAAAAAACTAGCCTGACAACATAACGCTATATAAAAATAACAAGCAAAACTTTTTTAAACAAAACCCAACATGTTAAAGCACAAAAACGATAAAGTAGCAAAGCAAGATGTCTGCTTTTCTTAAATTTTTGTATGTCAAAATTATTTTCTGACATAGGATTCTATCAGAATCCCGTAGAAGAATTTTGGTATATTTCCATTGCTATTGTAAATTGAAAGACTATGTGGTCCAGAAAAATATTTATGGCCATGCCTTACGGGTAATGAATGATAGTTTGCCAAAAATTGTGCTTTTTGACCATCCCTCTCGGGCCAAACAAAAAAGGGGCCGTCCCCGAATGAGATGAAAGAGGTAATAATAAAGGATTTCAAGGAAATGTGAATTGCATGAAAAGTGCTCAAAGTGAAGCTTTGAATAGATTCGGTTAGAGATTTAACTCAAGTAGCTGAGTTGGCCTCGGGCACCTTAGGGCTGCAATAAGTTTTTAGCTGCAGTAGTAGCAATATCCTAAGATTTAGATTCCTTTTTTCTTCTTTTTTTTTTTTACTAACGACAGCCTTGTAGAATAAGTTATCCAAAAATAATTTTTATGAAACAAATGGGCAAACGTCAAAATTAAATTAAAATTTAAGAGTTTTACAAAAAGAAATAGAATAGGCCAACAATTGTGAGAAAAATGGCTGGTGATTTTAGTGATTTTACCAGACCCTCATCGTCGCTGAAAAGGAAAGTGAAAGGAGACATAAAAGCAAAATAAAAACAACCAAACGTAAAAACTTTTTTTGAAGTTTCCCAGATTATGAAGTTTTGAAGTTTATGGTCTAAAAGATTTACTCTGAAAAATCAAACGCAACAACGGGTCTTAGAGGGAATGGACAAGCTGTCTGGGTGTCAGAGAAAGGTTTTCACCGTTTATATATTAATTTTCAATTCTATAGACTGAAGTTACTTGCAGTTTGTGGTAACCAATTGTCCGATGGCAGATTGTTAACTACAAAAATAAAGCTTTGGGTATGGTCACAGAAGAAAGAAGCTGGTTTAGGGATGGGTTTTTTTTCAGGGGAGATCAGATTGAACCAGAAGTCGTAAGTTGTTTAGATCTGGATCGTTCGGACGGAGAGCTGTAGTTCTAGCCCAAGTGGGACCAAAATGCTATCGAACAAGATTTTTTAGATATCCAATCAGCTTATAACTACCGAGAGACTATCTAGCTAGCCGCCGAGTTTCAAAGTTAAAAGTAGTATGCTTATATTGAATTTGCTTGCGCCCCTAGGAATTTCTACGTTATTCTGATGCCCCTCTACACCTTTTCAAAGAGAGTGACTCTCCCCAGTCATATAGGTAATACTTCTACAAGACATTACACCTTTTCAAAGAGAGTGAGTATCCTCTCACATGGTCTTATGCTCCTTCCATTGTTATTCTATGGGACCTCTACACGTGATTAAACACGTCATGATACTACGTGCTATTTGCTTATGTCCTGTTGGTACCATTCCAAATGAGTGGGGATTCCCTGCCTGTTCCTAAACATTGCAAAAAAGATAACAGTATGAAAGGGGGATTCCCTTCAGAAATTTGTTTAAACTCCAAGTTTTTTTTCAACCAGAGTGGGTTTTTTTTCGAGCTGACACCTGTTTTTTAGGCAGCCAAACAGAGAATTGCTTAAAAATTAGTCATTGAAACACAGTATAAAATGTTCATTCTTTGTAAATGAATCTTCATTATTTATTAGCATATCGAGAATAGTAAACTACATATTATTAACTTTGAAAACAATGGATATTTCTATTTTCAATGTGAGTACACTTTCATTCTTTATTTCCAAAAAAAAAAATCGTTTTACTAGTAAATTCAAATTTCAGGGGGACTTAGCCCCCCTCCCCTCCGACAATACAAAGCTTAAAATATGATGCTTATATTCGATAGAAAAGGCAAAGCACGCTTTTTTTTTATTATGTAAAACAAAAAACTCCCTTTTCCATTGCTCTGTTAGGAGCATAATTCTGTAGTTTTAGTTCTTTTTCGTTCAAACATATCCTTTCCCAATCGTGCGTTTAAAAATGTACTATCTTCTTCCGCTCTAAATAAAGCCATCTGTGTTTAACATGTTATCAAAGAGGGGATGATTTCAAAACAACAATTGGCATGCGTCTTTGGGATTAAGAAAACAAAAAAAAGACGGATATGTGCGATTCAAGACTCATTGACAAAAGAGTTTGTTTTTGATCAAATTAGACAGATATTTTTCAATTGTATTTGATGAAAGCAAACGGATTTCACAGATGATTAAGAGGCTTTTATAAAAATGTAAGATAGGGAAGAGGGCAATGAATCAATTCTAACACGGTTTTTCTTTACTTGGTATCCGTTAAAAACGAAATTTTTGTGTTAAATAAGTAATTCTTGTATCTTTTAAAAGAGCTTTACGGGGTTTGAGAGAGACTCTGTTCCCTGATTCCGTGTGGTTAAAGGGGATTCTTTGTGCAGACTAATTTTTTCTTGTGTAAAAAGGGAATTGTTTTTTTCCATGCTAAATTTTGTCTTCTTTTTTAAGGAAGAGGATTCCTACAATTACTCTCCCTCGGAAAAGAGAGCTAAGACTAACGGCGTTGCTCCAATACAACAAGTGGAGATAGGCAGTCCATTGGGGGCCACTCACATCCATTCCAGACCGACGCTGCCTGCTCAAAACTCACCAGTGCCAACTCCTATGCAGCCAGGTAGAAAGCTGAAAAGAGAATGGATAGTTGCTCACATGATGGGGAGCCCCACTAGCTCACCAGTACAAGCCAGTGACATCACCACCACATCTATGCAAGAAACGGACGGCACTCAACAGCAGTCTGAATTTGGAAATGTGAGTATTTTCACCTCTAGCTTCTACCTATTTCTATCCAACTTTTTTGGTTTTTTTAAAGTATTTTCTTTTCGCCATTTTTCAAAACCGTAAAAGTGTCTGTCAGAGATATTAAAATGTTAATCTCCCCCCCCGCCTGACCAGTGTGTTACTTTTATCTGCCCCCCCCCTACGCGATCGGTGAATATAATACATTTTTTTTATTAGAAAAGAAAAAACTCTTTTGCGTCTTTCTGAACCTTGTGTGGGAGGGGGTGGAGGCAAGTATTTATTTTAAATAATTCTAGGAGGAATTGAGTTTTGAGGATGGGGTGAAAAAATGAACATATTTTTTTTAACTTTATAGAATAATGGTTATTTCACATAGAAAATAAAACCTTTTCTCCTATAGGTTAATGAATTGGTCTTCGAAAATTTTCAACACCGTAAAAGTTTATGTCAGAGATATTACAATGTTAATCTCCCCCTACCCCCGGTCAGTGGTTTAAATTTCTCTGCCCCCCTCAGAGATAGCTGAATATAATGCATTTTTTTTATTAGCAAAGAAAGCACTCTTTTGCGTCTTTCTGAACTTTCTGAGGGAGGAGGGGGTAACTTTTTAGTTTTAAAAATTAGTTAACGAGTAGAAAAATGCTTCACTACAGATAAGACTATTGTGTTTTTCTGAACTTTCTGAGGGAGGAGGGGGTAACTTTTTAGTTTTAAAAATTAGTTTACGAGTAGAAAAATGCTTCACTACAGATATGTCTATTGTGTTTTTCTTAAGGTTCTGAGGGAGGAGGGGAGTAATGTTTTGGTTTCAAAAATGCTAGGAGGAATTGGGTTTTGTTGGAAGACAAGGAAAAATGGTGCTTGTTAAATGTTCGGGAAACATACGAGTAGAAAAAATGCTTTATTACAGATAAGGCTATTGTGTCTTTCTGAACTTTCTGAGGGAAGAGGGGGTAACTTTTTAGTTTTAAAAATTAGTTTACGAGTAGAAAAATGCTTCACTACAGATATGGCTATTGTGTTTTTGTAAACTTTCTGTGGGAGGAGGGGATAACTTTGTAGTTTAAATAATTCTAGGAGGAATTGGGTTTTGTTGGATGGGGTGAAAAAATGAACATGTTTTTTTTTTAAATTTATAAAATAATTGTTATTTCAAATAGAAAATAAAATCTTTTTTCTATAGGTTAGAGATTTAGCCTTTTTGCCATTTTTTTCAACAATATTTTAGTTTGTGTGCGTGTGTGTGTAAGTGTTAGTGTTTGTGCATGTGTGAGTGTGTGTGCATGTGTGAGTGTGTGTGCATGTGTTTTTTTTGTATGGGTAAGTGTGTGTGTACGTGTGTGAGTGTTTGTGAATTTGTGAGTGGCTGCGCATGCGTGTTTTTCGTTGTGTGTGTTTGTGTGTGTGTGTATGTATGAGTGTGTGAGAATGTTTTAATGTTTGTGTATGTGTGTGTGTGTGAACGTGTGAGAACGTGTGTTCGTGTATGTTTGTGTGCGAGTAAGTGTGTGTGCGCGTGTGTGTGAAAGTCTGCGTGTGTAGTGTGTGCGTATGTGAGTGTGTGTGTGTGAGTTTGAGCGCATGTGTGCGTGTGTTATTAACAAAATTTGTAATTTATTATGCAATGTTTTGTAAATAATGCTATAAGCAAAAATTTGTAATTTATTATGCATTCGTTTGATAAATAATGCTATAAGCAAAAAAAAAAGTGTGCTATAGTTGTTATAAAACTTTTTTCAAAGAAAAAAAACTTAATCCATTCATTTTCTTGTTTCAGGAGGAAGCTGTGAAAACTTCTGCCTTCCCTGGTCCGGGACTTCAAAGTATAATGGGTAATTGTCCCCTCTCGCCGGATGATATTAGTGAAGGTATGCCATTTAATATCCCCCTGGATTTTCAATTTACAGCTGAAGAAACGGACAGTCTTATGCAAACTGTTGGACCTAATTTTTCCGGGGACATTTTTGACGATAGTTTTATAATTAGTGAATTGAGTCCTGTGCAAATAGGTGCAGGACATGAAAATAGTGCTATGTCCTCGGAATTGCGTGAATTTTATTTGTTAGAATCTGCTCTAGGTCACTTGCAAACGTATCGGGTAGATTTTAACCCCCCCCCCCCCCCGAGGAAAACGTGGTTGACGAGGGCATTATTTTAACGGACCCGGTGAATGTTCTCCATAGCTACATTGACAGAATTCAAGCGCAAATAGAGATTCAGATTCAGAAATGGGGGGGGTAAGGGGGATTTAAAGCATCAGTGAATCAAAAAGTTTATTTACAAAAGGGAACATCCGGGGATATTTTTTATTTTCATTTTTCAACTGGCAACCAGACTTTGGAAGAGTATTTTTTGGCTATGGATGAGGATGGCAGCATGGAAAAGTTATTGGTATCTGTAATAAAAACAGCAAACGGC